>NC_048430.1:8969707-8977597 GCF_013103735.1 Etheostoma cragini
TGTGTGTGTGTGTGTGTGTGTGTGTGTGTGTGTGAGAGGGAAAGTGGGCCCCTCCTCCCCCGTCCAAACCCTATGCCGATTAAGGCCAGAAACTCTAATTATGCTACAAAGACGTGACAGACTGGAGCACCCATCTGCGCTGTAGGGTCACACACACGCACACACACACACACACACATACACACACACACACACACACCAACACACACACACACACACTAGAGTAACGGAATATCACACAAAACTGAATAATATCAGACAACAAAATGCACTAAAGTCACAAACATAAGAGTGGGAGAATAGGTGACATTGAAAGTTGGTGGGAAATAAGATCAGAAAACAAGGTGAACAGAAAAAAAAAACTCTGGTACAGATTCTAAATGCTTCACACTAGGACGCATACCTGTTTACAACAGCTCATCTGCCCCATCTGTCACTGATTTTTGAGATCTAATTCCAACGACGCCATTGAATTTGCATCATTTTATGGCCCCGCTCGGCTCCACAGTGACTGCGTTGCTTCTCATGTTACTTCATTCTATTCAAGTCAGGATCCAAGCCCCTATTCCCTGTTCTCTCTCCAGTTCTCTCCTCTTAGTTGGGTCTTTCCTTTATCTAGTTTTGATCCGACAGCAACTTAAGCAAACTCTTCAGATCAGATCTGTCTCTTAATGTGCTCTAAGGGTGATTAAATGATCCCTGTGTCCAGTCAACAATGTCGTTTTTCCCCCTAAAATATTTTGCGGCTTTCCAGTTCATTGTGAGTGAGTGTGTGAGTTGTAAAGTCTACACAGATCTTTTAAACCTTTATAAAAAACATCTTTATCTTCTACAATAGAGAAACGGTTAAATAGAGTACAGTCAGATGCAAAAAGACACAAAAGAGAGATGTGAAAAAAGTAGAATTAGGAGATAAGATACAGTGATAAGAAGTCCATACAACAAAGAATACATCAGAATGAAGGACCAGAAAGAAGAAAAACCCAGTGTGAGGTCTAACCTTGACGTCTGAGAAGAATATTTTGAGCATGTTGGAGGAAGGGTAGCGGGTGTAGAAGAACATCAGCTTGGCCTTCTTCAGGTGGTTGGGAGACAAGCCCTCCTGAATCTGAATATTAATATGTTAAGGAAACCTTTTGAGGAACGTGGCACAGTCTTAGCAGCACCTCAAGTCTAAGAAAATGACCCTTTCTCTCAGTCAGCGCACTTTGTCATCAGTTCCATTTGAGTCATTGTTTAAACCCTTGTGTCGTCTTCCCGTCGAAATTGAAAATGAACACTTTTGTTGATGCTTTTTATCCATGTTTTTAACTCTTTTTGTACGTTTTTGTCCCTTTTTTCAACACTTTTGACGCTTTTTTTCAATGTTTTCAACACGTAACAATAACTTTAGTTTCAGTTATTTTGAGAATTTATGGTCAATAAATCTAATTTATAGGAAATTATACCTAATGTTTGAGTTAGAAAAGCAGAAATTATGAATTATTAGACTCAAATTAAAGGAACGGATGTTGATGGATAATCACAGACTGGAATATGTCAACTTTTACTCAATACTATTTCAAAAACACTCCAAATGCTATAAAATTGAATAAGACACCCCAACATTAATGAAAGTCGAGATTTGTACTTGCCAGAGAGCGTTGTGTGGAATCAATCATGTTATTTTGGGGAAATAAAAAGAACATTGATATAGGAAAACGGGTCAATTTGACTTGAGGACAACATGAGGGTTAAGTGATAACTTGGCGTAAGATAATGTTGTGTTCGCTGTCCCACAGCAACAATCCCAGTCTGTTAATGTCGTTGAACAGAACGAGTCCATCTCCTAATTGCATATAGTCCTGTATCTCCAGAGCATCTTGCCATCATCAACGATTTAATTTTCTTTGTATTTTGCCTAACTACGAACAGACTAAGTATTATACGATGCAAAAAAAAACGAGGCATGCAGCTCCTCTAAAGCAGTTTGGCGCTTAAATTCTACATTTACTAGTGAGGTGCTGTGGTGTCACCGCACCTTCAACTGATGACACCCTTCTGTTTGTAACAGGAATCAGACAACATCCTTTTGAGTTAAGACAGAACTTCTCGTTGTGGAACCAAATAGGAGTAGCCTAAAGTAGTGGAGGAAGTACTCAATCTCAGTACTTCAGTAAAAGTACAAATAACCAGAGACACATTTACTTTAGACAAAGTAAAAGTACCACAATGACAACCCTACTTAAGTAAAGTAAAGAAGACCTGATTTGAAATATACTATATGAGTATAAAACTTGCATAAGGATTTATTCTCTTACCCTCCATTCACTTGCTGGTTGAAAACTGAAAATCAACACCTTATGGTCTATAAACCTCATGTATAGAAAATTATACCTAGTTCTTGAGTTACAAAAGCAGACATTATGACTTATTTAGACTAATATTAAAAGGAAGGATAATCACAGAAGGGTATTTGTCAACGTTCAGTCAAGATACTGTCAGTCAGAAACATTTCCATTTTTTTCTCTATCTATAAAAGTGATGAGGCGATTTTTTTTTGTACTTGCTAAGCCGTTGTGTGGAATCATCCATGATATTTTTGGGTAATCACAATTAGGTAGTTAAAAAGAAACCCATATTTCTGATATTTAAATGTTGAAAACAGGTCAAATTTGACCCAAAGACAACACAAGGGTTAATGTCTATATAATGTACAACCATGTATTTAAGTAATAAACAGAAAAACTAGACTCTGATCTGTCCTCCATGTAATGAAGCACCCTGTCTTTTCGAGATGAACATTCAGGAAATGGCAACCGGGCTGTAAACCATGAGCGCCCATCTCCGCCCGTAGCGGCAGAAATCAGGGCTCCACCAGCGGGTTCGGCAGCTCCATCACCCCCCCCCCCGCCCCCCCGTACAGCTACGAGGATCACAGACACTTGCCATCGCTGACCTGCTGACCCACTGCCACTTCAAACTGATCAGAAAATGTATGTAGTATACATAATTTCGGCAAAATGTAACACAGTAAAAGTCAAAAGCATGCACAATTAATTGTACTTAACTAAAGTGCAGACACGTGAAAAGTGTACTTAAGTAACGCAATGAAGTATTTGTACTTTGTTACAGTCCACCACAGGTATTCTACTATAAAGTCCAATCTCTGTTTGTGGGAATTTGGTGTCAAGGGATTTCACAACAACACAAACAGTGGCAGTGTGTAACCAGACATGGAGGGATATTGGTCTTTCACAGCGAGCATTGACCCCTCCAGTGAGGGTGTGTAGGGGGACCACACTACTTTTAAACACAACCACAGAAAATGCAGAGCTCCAATAAGAGAAACCAACTGATCTGGTAGCCATTTTACACCCAACGCAAAAGAAAACATGAGCACCTGCTGGCTTTGGATCAAACCCCAAACTCACTCCGGCATCTCGCCTGCTTTGCAGCACAGGAGTCTAACCCACTGTCTCAACAAGGAGAAAACATAATTGTGGAGGCCCTGGTTGCAGGGACGCAAAGTGTTTGTGTGTGTGTGTGTGTGTGTGTGTGTGTGTGTGTGTGGGAAAACAGCTGTGCCCCACCACGCTGCCATTTCCCCACCACATTAACAGCCCTATAATCTATCAGAGAAGATGAGGCAATCAATGGAACCCCCTGCAAGGTCAATTAGCACACAGATAAACACACACTCATACACACACACACACACACACACACACACACACAGAGAAACCCCAGGGGCCCTATATGGCTGGAGAGAAGAGCAGGGAAAGAGGGAGAGAGTAGCATCAGTAATTGGGAAAAGAGGGAGAGAACGCAAGTGAATAAAGTGCAAGGAAAAAAAACAAACAGCAGCTTTAGGATAGGAATTAAAGAAAGTGCCACTGTGTGTATGAGCTGGTGGGACTCGGTGGGGTCTGCCAGTATGCAGCTGTGACATAATTGTTTACTGTTTTTCCACATAAATGTCCTGAGAAAAAGTCAACTTTGAAAGAAAATAAAAAGCAATCAACATATCCGATTCTGACACAAAAATCGGACTCATGAATTACCCTGATCCCAACAACAGAACACTTCGGCTCAATGACTGAGGCGCGAGGTGAGCCCCGTCGTCATCCATCATTCATTTAGCAGCAGGTACGTCAGGTCGGCGGACAACAACACCGTCCCCTCGTTAACATTCATACCAACCTGTGTGTTTGGGGCTGATAAAACATCGTGTCCACTTTCTGCAGCCTGTCTTGTTTTCCGCACGCACGCTAACTGAACACAAACCAAAACACATGACTAACATGTCTCAGAGTAAACAGTTTGAAGCAATAGTGCGTGTTTTTTGTGTAATGGTAGCTAAACTGTGTCGGTGAATAAACAGTGCGATTTCCTCCTACTTTCCTATCGGTGTGTGTGTGTGTGTGTGTGTATGTGTGTGTGTGTTGTGCTCATCCTGATGCACGTCTGCGAATGTGCCTGCGAGTGTGTGTTTTGTGTGGGGCTCACTGTATCAGCTGTAACGTGACCTTGCTGCCAGGTGTGTGTGTGTGTGTGTGTTTGTGTGTGAATGGGGGTGGAGCGGGCGGGGAGGGGGAGGGGGGGGATAAATTCATAAATGAATGGAGGACATCTGCTCAGCTCCGTTCAAAGGATTAAAGATAAACAGACCTGAGAGAGAGAGAGAGAGACAGTGTGGGACTGTTTGCGTGGGTGTGTGTGTGTGTGTGTGTGGGTGTGTGTGAGAGGGCCTCTCAGGTACACCACGATCGATGTAAAAAACCTCAACCTGACTGCCAGCTTTTCTTCAAGCCTTTAACTCACCCACAGTGCCGTCACCACTGTATGGGATGCGCTTCCAAAACTAAGGCAGAAACATGACTATAGACAAGGAGTGAGAAGGAAGAGAAGATCAAACACATTGCACACACTTAGTATATATTTTTTTTTATAAAGGATCACTCTCAAATTGAGGGAGCACAAAGTAGCAGGACAGAAAACAACAAGGTTTATGTGAAATGTGCGCAAATACCATTAAACTGTTCTTAAGCTCCTAAGCCTCACTTAATGCCATTCTTGATGCCATTGCTTTGGAGTGTATTACAATGTATTAGTGTGTGTGGCTGGTGCGGTTAAGTGTGAATTTGCACATTGAATTTGGCAGTAAAACTACTTTGATAATTGTACGACATAAATAATTTCAATAAGCTTCCATATAATTAGAATTGTCATTAGCTGGCCTAAGTTGGTGAGTGCAATGATCAGGCAAACGCAGTAAAAATAAAACGACAATCAGGGGTGCAAAGCGATCATTTTTTTCAATTAATTAAGTCACCATTTAGTCCATAAAATGTCTAAAAATAAGTCAAATAAAAGCCTGTCACAATCTTCCACAACCCAGGTCGATTACTAGTATGAGGTATTAGTAATTAAGATATCTCATTAGGTGTTGTTTGCTGGATGACAGAATCAAATAACTCAATTGTTTGTCCATTTACATAATTTCAGACCTAGTAGTATATATATGGATGTAATGATCTGATTAAATAAAACAACTGACTTCATAGTGAAAAAATACATTTTTTAACACATAATTTATGCTGAAGGATTGCAATTAAAATGGGTTTTACCTTCAAAATAATAAAGGGAGAGTAGAAAGGCGTTTAATATTTTTTTGAAACACTGATGTCAAATTTAAAAGACCTTTGTCGTATAAATGAATGGAAAAACATTTTTGGAATGAAACGGCTCCGTGGGATCAAGAGACGTGTCGAATATGAATTTTTTTAATAGTTGAATTAAAGCAACATCTCAATCGGCTTTGAAGACGATACCGGGATCACAGTCCTCCGCACAGCTGCAAGGAGTTCCCGTTTGTCAGGTTCAAAGTCTTGTTTTTATTTTCACTTTGTTCTTCTAGCCGCGTGCACGTGTGTGTGCGCATGCGTGCCTGTTTGTGTGTAAGTGTGAGCCAAGGTGTGTGTGTGTGTGTGTGTGTGTGTACGCGTAATAGCCGGGAGAAGCCCTCTCGATATGAAAGGTTAGGCACGAAGAGATAAACAGCTACCTGTAAACACCTGTCGACATGCACACACCATGAAAGGGTGTGTGTGTGTGTGTGTGTGTGTGTGTGTGTGTGTGTGTGTGTGTGTAGCAAAAGACACACAGCTGCCGAGCCGAGCAGCTGCGAGTGAAGGCCAACAAATGAAAGCGAGAGGGAGAGATCGACATTGACAGGGAGGGAGACACCGAGGTAAAAACTGAAGAGGAAACCAATGTGGACATTTTACATATTACGCTTGTCCTTATGTGTGCCCACACACACACACACACGCGGACACATACAAGCACACAAATTTAGAAAGCTTCCATCAATAAGGCCCAGCATTCACCTATTCCTCCCCCATGCTCTTTGAAATATGATTAGCTTTGAGCTCCTATGAACAAGGTCTTACCCCACACCCATACACACAAAAACATTGAAATATGATTTGCTTTGAGCGTTTATGTACAAAGTCTTTGTGATGAAAGAGAACCTAACAGCACAAGAGTGTCTCAGAAAGTGTGTGTGTGTGTTGAAGAGGGAGCTCACTAGCCTTTCTCATCACCTTTAAACACCACAACCTGCTGCAAAGACTTAAAAGAGCTTGAGAGAGCAGTGTGCGACCTGTTTAATCTTCCCCCTCTTGCAAGACCCACCGCAGCCCGTTTCATCTTCCCCTCCTCGGCGAGGAAACAAGGGGCTCAGACCGGGAATCAATTAATGCAGATTAATTGACATTAAAGACTTTCTTTGACTAGTGCCTGCGGCCGAGCTTCCTCCGGGATATCTCAGTTAAAATGTGACTTGTACAGCGGTGAAATAACATCATCGTTGATTTAAACTAGTGAAAGGGTGTTCTTTATGCTGGCAATAAATACATTATATGTCATAGTGTTTAATGTGTCCCAACTCCAAACTTTATGCCTTCCTTAAAGTTATTCTATATCTTATGTAGCGCTGGAATTTAATTAGTTAGGTCAAATAAGTCAAATGGTCCGACATGAAAATGTATAAAAAAAGCATGGTGTCATCACATCACAACAGATGTTAAAATGTATCATGATGCTCTGTGCATTTTAGGTTCTAACGTTCTAATAGCATGTATTATCTACTCATCTTAAGTACATTGTTTTGTTTAGTATTAATGAAGGTAATGCAGTTTTAACAAGTTTAACAAATCTTTATTCTAATCTTGACCCTCATGTTGTCCTCGGGTCAAATTGATTTGTTTACCTATATCAATGTTCTTTTTAATTCCCCAAAATAACATGATTGATTCCACACAACGCTCTTTGGCAAGTACAAATCTCTACTTTCATTAATTTTGGGGCGTCTTATTCACTTTTATAGCATTTGAAAAAAAACATTGAAGTGGTTTTGAAATAGTGTTGAGTAAAAGTTGACATATTCCAGTCTGTGATTATCCATCAACATCCGTTCCTTTAATTTTAGTCGAAATAATTCCTAATTTCTGCTTTTGTAACTCAAACATTAGGTTTCATTTCATATAAATGAGGTTTATTAACCATAAAAAAAATAACTGTAAAAGTTTGTGTTCAGTAGTGTTGAACACGTCAAAAAAGTGACCAAAGAAAGTGTCAAAAGTGTTGAAAAAAGGGAAAAAAAACATAAGAAAAAGTTAAAAAACATGAATTAAAACTCAACTGAAGCCAAAACTGGCTAAAAACTTCCAGATCTGGTGAAGACAACCGTCATTTTGATGGTTTAAAGCACTTTCAGATGCAAGAAAACATACTCTCTCTCTCTCTCTCTCTCTCACACACACACAAACACACACACACACACACACACACACACACACACACACACACACACACAGGTACACTTATAAGGATACGGTGCTGCCT
>NC_048430.1:8977697-8988607 GCF_013103735.1 Etheostoma cragini
CACACACACACACACACACACACACACACACACACACACACACACACAGGTACACTTATAAGGATACGGTGCTGCCTGAGTAAGGCGATATGTCGGCCATGTCTTGCAGGTCTCCACACTCGGACTTTATGAGGGACAGGGACAGACCCTCTGGCCCATGCTGGCCCGGTGAGCTCTGCCTGTGGTGGTGGTGGTGGTGATGGTGATGACTGAGATGGCCTCCTCCTAGGGACGCCATTTTGGTTCTGAGGCTGACCGTTTCCCGGGTCATGTCCATAGAATCGGGGGAGGACCGGTGTAGGTCCTTGGGGCCTGGAGGGTAGCCAGCTCCACCCCCGTGGGAAAGGGAGCTCTGAAAGGGGTACCCCATAAGGGGAAGGGGGAATGGGTGACGAAAGGATGGAGGGCTAAACCCGAGCGAAGCTGTGAGGGGCGACGGGTGGAGGGAGGGATGGTGTGGAGGAGGAGGAGGAAGAGAGGGGTTAGCGTTCTCTCCTCCACCTCCTCCTCCGCCGCTCTTGCGCACCACCAGCGGCAGCGCCTCCGTTTGGTCGTTGGACGTCGGCAAACCGCCCAGTCGGCCACTCAAACCGCCGAAGGAATCCAGCGGGCTCGGGACGAGGACATCGGCGAAGCAATGCACCCTCTGGTTGGAGGAGTGGTAGTTATGGGTGGGACTGCGGTCGCCGTTCATACCGAGGGCCAGGGCGCCGCCGCCAAAGCGTGTGTCCGGGGCGAGAGAGGGGAGGGGCGCAAAAGGTGGAGGACAGGAAGAGGACGAGTTGGAAGAAGAGGAGGGTGCAGCTGGTGTGCTGCTGTGGCAGCCGTGGTGGTGACCGCCGGCCTGCTTGGGCGAGGAGAAGCCCTTGACGACGGTGTCGACGACCTGCGACACGGCACAGTTCAGTTCCTGCTTCAGCGTCTCGGCTAACTGCCTTCCTCCACCTGCCGATCTTCCTCTTCTCTTAATTACCCTTTCTACATTCCTCTCCTCATCCTCCCTGCCGTCCACGTCCTCCTCCATTTCCCCGTCTATCATGGCCTGTTCTCGGAGCAGGGCTCGGGCCCGGTCCAGAAACAGGCCCGGGTCCAGTTCAGACAGGTCGTCGTTGCTACGCCGCCCTCTGTCTCTGTACCTGTCCTCCAGGCCATCGGAGCGGATACTGTCCTCTGACAAGTTCCCGTCCTCCTCTCTTTCTCCACCTCGGTCCGCCTCTCTGCTCTCACCGTTGTCGTCCTCTTCCTCCGTCTCGGAGTCGTAAATCTGGTAGAACTTCTCCTGGAGTTGACGCAGCTGTTTCTGAGAAGGGGATAGAGAACGGTGAAGAAGAGGTCTCCTGAACCTAAAGGTAACCTCTTTCCATAAATATACTACAGAAAGAAATCAAATATTACAGTACGCCTTAGATTACACATAACCCATTTGGTAGACGGACACCATTTTTGTTTCCCTCTTCTTTCTAGCAACAGATTTAAGGAATGCTTGAGGAAGCTTTGAAAAGCTTTTAGATCCTGAAATCCTGGGTTCTTATTGTTTTTATAGTACCGTATGTTGCTAAATAAACAAAATTCAAATTAATTTGACAACTCGAGACTTCAATAAAACCATCAACTGTCATTAACTCCCATTTAAAATTGAAAAACTGTATATAATAGGTAGGGGAGGGTGGTATCTGTGATGCGTTTTAGCAGCAAATGACCACCACAAGGGCCTTAATGTGCATAGTGTCTTAATTCTACCAACCTGCATGTCCTCCAGTTGCAGTTTCAGCTGCCGTCTCTCTTCCTGTCTCTGCTCCTGCCGGGAACACACCAGCTGTGTGAAGCTGTGTTGCTGCTGCGGCAGACGCTGCTTTCGTTTATTCTCCCTATAAACTTCGCCGACGCCGACCACGCCGCCCCGCGAGCCCGGAGAGCTCAGGAGGGAAGAAGGTCCGTCGCTCCGGCTGTGGTTGTGGCCGCCGTTGTTGTGACTGTTGCCGTCTCTTCGCTGGTCGTTACTACTGTTGCTGTTGTTGCTGCAATTCTCGTTCTCGCGGTTGCTTTCTTGGCCGTGGTCTCCGTTGGGCCGGACCAGCGGCGAGTGACTCATGCCGCGGATGATGTTTTCCACGCGGGCGCGCTTGGCGCGGAGGTGCTCGTCCGACAGCCTGTCCAAGTCGAAGGTGGAGAGGGAGAGGGGCTGAGAGGGAGCGTGGGAGTTGAGGCTCGAAGGAGGCACCGGTCGCCCAAAGGATGAGGAAGAGGGTGGAGGAGGAAGAGGAGGCCCAGGAGAGAGGCAGTCGGACGGGCTGTCGCGGGAGGAGTTGCTGCACACGTCCTCGCCGTGGATCTCTGAGCCTCCACTGGACAGAGCTCCACTCCCCTGTGATGGAGGACAGGATTGAATCAGCCAATAAAAACCCATGATTTAATGCATCATTGACTGAGGATAACGTACTTTTCAGTGGCTTGTTGGTTTGGTTAATTGGAAAGATCAAATGCAGACTGATTTAATGAAATGGTGACTAAAAACATGAATTTGTTTGTCATAACTAAAATCAATAAATGGATTAATTGACATTTCACCAGCTCCTGTATGTGTGTGTTGGTGTCTGTTTGTGTGTACCTGGAAGCCTGAGTCACTCCCCCCATTCTTCCCCATGTTATTCTTCAACAGCTGCGAGATGATGGTAGCACCAGGGAAAGGCATCATGGCGTCTTCGTACGAGTTGGCCCTCTTCAGCAATTTCCTCAAAACGTTGGACTTCTCTCCGTCACCGTTGGCGCCGCCGTGGCCGTGGCCGTGGCCGTGGCCGACCAACGAGCATTCTCCGTCCTGATCGGAGCCGTGGGATTGGTTCATGCTTTCGAGCAGGGTCTCCCTGGCGCGGCCGAATAACGCACTGGCCACGGTCCTTTTCACCCCGATGTCGACACGTCTGCGCTTGGTCTGTCTGGTTAGGAGGGTGGCGCTGTCATGATCAGGCATCACGCAGGGGAGCTAAGTGGACATGACCAGGGGTCCTCACAGACACGCCAGATGAGAAGAGTCACCTGGTCAACGATAAGCACAAATAGCTATTTCAACCTTTTATATTACCTGGAATGTGATAGCATTAACAATTACATTCCCAAAATAAGAACTTTATCATTGGCAAGATTGTGCATTTAGTGATTTAATTTTGGTCCAAGAGAAGAGCAATCATTAATAACTCTTACTTTTGAAACTGTAGCTGGTCTGTACGAATGAAATGTTTAGAATATATACTTTGAATTGTAATATTTACTAGGGAAAACCTCATAACGGTTTGTCTAAATTCAGCTGACTTGGTCTTGGGTGTTTTGTGGCTTTTAATAACAATGTCAGTTGTGACTGTAAATACATTCTCCATAAAGCATTAGATGGCTGTTTTCTTTCCAAAAGTCCAAAATCCTTTTAAACTATGAGAATTGACATTAATTACCACATATAAAAATCACCACCTATGAACTATCACTAGAATTTCACTCGACAGCAACACACCCGACAGAAACAAATGGAGCGTCCACTTTTATCGATCGCCACATTCACAAAATTACTCATAGTGCATTTCTGGACCAAAAACCACAAAAAAAAAAAAAGAAAACACTCTCTTAAATAGTTCAAGGAGATATGCCCATAGAGAAGTAACACCTGCCTGTAATAACCAAAATCATTTCCCATTTCCTCCTCATCCCCTGAGGGGTAACCTTGATTTCTGAAGAATGGAAAGGCTCTCTGGTATTGTCAGAGGGATTTCCCTCCACACTCAAGAATAAAAAAAGAACATTTATTTGTGTTGTCGTTCTTCACATAATTTGAAAGATATAGGTACTGAGCAGTGAATTGTCATTTTATTGAACTTTAGGTATTTTATTTAGACGTGCAAAGTTATATTCTCATAAATTCTGCCACTTGGGGTTTTAAAAATGTCTATGCATATTCAAAAGGTAGGTTTCTTTTCCTGTCATGAGTGAATATATCGTATCTATAATACAGCAAGTGTACAGAGGTAGCAGTGGGGAAAGCACTGCATGAAGGTTAAGTTCCTCCACTGATGCTTTGGAAACACCTTAAACTATGCAAGGTGTGGGAAATGTTAAAGAGCTTGCTTCATCCCTATCCCAAACTATCAAATACAACTGGATTTATTTGAGATACTTGAACAATATCTCCAGAAAGTGCAGTGATTTAGGGATCAAATCACATGGACAAAAACAAAGAAATTCAAAAAAAAACATTGAAAACCTGCCACTAAAGATAAGCCTCGGCCATTTTCAAACAGGTGAATGGTGAAAGTAAATAGCTGCTTGCATTTGTGCCTTCACACACTCATGCACGCAGGCAGCGTTTCCCTTTTACATGTTTGCATCTGTTTTGCAAGTGATGTCAGGGTCAGGACTAGGAAAATATTTCACAAATTAAAGCTGCTTCCTGCAACAGTTTGGTAGAGCCGTGCCTGTGTTCACAGGAGCTGAGCCGTTTTCACTTCAACTGTTGAAAAAGCTAAAAACTTGCAGCATGACTCTGATTTTAGAAAGACAGAAAACGTGCTCGAACGCACATGAAGCATGAAGCGGGGGATACAATTGAGATGCTTTTGCAAAAGCCCACAATAGCCGACAATGCAGACAATGTTGTGTTCCTGCAGGGCCGTGACCGACGGAATAGTTTCTAAGCAGGGGAGAAGGGTTAGTTTGAATTTGACTCCCAGTCTTAGTGTTGTAGGTGAGAGGTGTTCAGGAAAAAACATTCAACCACTCAGCACTGTGCCCGGCGGAGACCCAGACACACACACACACACACATACGGCACATGCATACACACGCACACTTAGGACACATGCATACACGCTATCTGTTTGCATGATTGGTTCCTTAGCATTACTTTGGGCAGAGGGTGCAAACAAACACACACACACACACACACACACACAGACACAAACACACACATTCTCACACACACACGGCACCTGCATACACACTATCTGTTTGCATGATTGGTTCTTTAGCATTACTCTGGGCAGAGGGGGCAAACACACATTCTCACACACATGCTCACAAACACACATACGCAATCACTCGCACACATACTGACACACACATACGCAGTCACTCTCTCACACACACACACAAACAGACAGAGGGGAGGTTGAGATTGTAAGAGACAAACAGTTTAGATTATGGGGGTCCAAAGAGCTGGAAAACTTGATTATTTTGAAATGTGTGTCTGTGTCTGAGGTCAAATGGAGGGTGCACCAGCGTAAAAAAGACTAATGTTACCTGTCCGCATTAGTAAAACACAAACACCTCCAACGCCTTTTCTGACCACATATTACCACAAAGAAAAAAATCTAAGTTTCACTCAGAAATACTCATATAAAATCACGCGGCAACACCAGATGTCTAAATAGACATGTTCAAAAAGTGTTGACATTCTTGTTTAAAGGTGAGCCCTGAAAGAAGATGTGAGAGTGTGTGTGTGTGTGGTTTCTGTGTCAAAACAGAAACTTTGGTTTTAATCTGAATTTGAAGAGCAGGAATAACTTGCCGTGTAATTGAGAACTGAAATGGGAAGTAACTGATGAAAACTGTAAATGCCTATTTCCATTTGCAAGCGCCTGGTGGCTCATGGCTAAATGAATTCAGTGGAAAGAGTGAGAAAAGTCACGTTAACCATCTTGTTGCTTGAAGACTTTATCAAGGTCTTTCAGCCTTTTATAAATACTTTTTGTTATCTTAAAATCACTTTTGGAAATCTAACTTTTTGCAATAGGTGAAGGTTATAATTTTTTCACCTTATACTTCCTTCTGCATCTCAAAGAGGAACCAAAGAACGTAGCGCGCTGAGCTTGCGTGTGAAGTGGATCAGGACTTGGTGTTGGAGCTGGCTGAGTGCGCTCTGAGCGGAGAGCCCCGCTGCCAACAGACTGACACAAAACACAAAGGTGTTACTTTTATGCACGGCAAATATGGAGAGATGTTTGTCATAGTCCAAACAACAAGAAATACGCGATGATGACACGACACCTCTGCTGCACCAGGGGACTGACACGCTGCAAACAGTCCATTATTCTCATTATTTACCTTATAAAGTTGGATTAAAGACGTGAAGAGCTGTGCCATGAGAAACTGATAACCCCACTTGTTTTTCAAGGAGTTTGCTTATGTTTTAGCGACACTTAGCTCCCTGGAAACTGAAATCTATATTAAAGATAAATCAAGTTAACTTAGACTCTTGAAAGACATTTGGCAGGGACATTTTGTCCCTCGTCACCTATCATGCGTTTCCTCTTTTGCTTTAATTTTAAGAAAAAAGAATATAAGAAGTAGGATTTTTCTAACTAATTTCGGTATTGAATCACTTGTCAATCAGCAGCTCACACAAACCATGACATCCAAAAAAAGCACTGGCAGGTGCGTAAATCCAAGCGAGGTGAACTCTGCTCTGCTCTGCTCTATACTCACAGACTGGCACGGCAACGAACAGTGGACAAAAACTCAATTTTTATTTTAAAACAAACTTCAGAAATTTGAGTTCACGCAGGCTCGTGGATCCAGCCGGCAACAACCACAAGCAGACTAGAGACTAGCGCGCGTAAAGCAGACAACAGTTTTTGGAAAATAGTCCCAAAATAAAACCGTGTGGATCCGCGAAGTTTGACAAGGCTGGACCGTCTTCGTTAACTAACACTGGGAGATAAGTTAGAGCGACCACGGTGCTGATATGGACAAATCATACACACACTCATGCACACATTCAATGTATAAGCCCACGAAGTGACAATAAAATGGGGACAAATGATAGCCCACGCATTTTGACTTACTTCTCTCTCGAGCGTTTCTCCAAGTCGGTCCGTCGAAGAAAGGGCAAACACAGGAGACAGATCCGCACTCGTCGCTGAGATCAATGCTCAATCTACTATGGCCAAGTGGAGACGTATGCAGAGCGTGCGCGCGTGCGTGAGCCTGTGTGTTTGTGTGTGTGTGTGTGTAGGAGGTAGCGAGAAAGACGGACGGAGAGACTCGTAGAGAAAGTGTGTGAGAGAGAGTGAGTGAGCGAGACAGAAAATGAGAGGGGGAGAGAGAGAGAGAGAGAGAGAGACTGCTCTTGTGCGCCGCTCTTCTCCCGGGATGGGAAGTGTTTAGTATCGAGCGCACCCGGTCCGTTCCGCACTCTCGGCTCGACGCGAATCCCGTTTTCTCCCTCTGGCCGACGGCAAGACTCTCAACAAGAAACAAGAAGAGACGCACGTGAAGGATACGTGAAGACGCTGCGTCACCGGCCCCGGAGTGAGGTAACGATTCCACCTGACCAATAAGGAAGAAGAACCGGGGACGGTGGATTTTATTTATAAGGAGCCGAGACCTCCAAAAGCAAGAGAGCGAGGAGACAGGAGCAGAGCATGACTCGGAGGGTAAACTGAAAGTCAGCTTCACCAAGCTTTACAATTAGCTGGGAAGCTGCAAAAATCCCAGCTATACTATAGTTATAAAATAACATAGTTAATACATAGTTTAACTTAAACCGGACTTCAAGGGCATCAGCTGTTTTTTTTTTGTTTAAGCATGATTTTTTATTTTTGATACAAGTCCATCATCAGTAAATTAAAGCACTAAAGTAATATCCACTTACTTCCCAGCTTGTGTCATTTAATTAAAAAAAAAAATACTTTATGTAATTTATGATTGATGAGCCACGTCATGGTTTATTGTGTGCATGTTTTAATGTTGCTGTTAGATGTGCAGGTGCAGTGCATGCACTCACATCTCTGTTTATTAAGTGTTATAATAAACCCAGGGTATCAATGTGTTTCTTTTCATTTCGCTACACCAATACGGTGTGTAACTCAGAAACTATATGTCTATTTATATAAATATATGAATACATATTGGGCCTTAATTCAGCTTTAAATGCTTGCGCGTAATCGTGCGCCTTTGGCCGAGCGCCTTGTCAATCCCAGAAAGTTGCCCAAAACGCATGAAAATAAAACGATAACACCGATTTCCAATTTGGGGATGTTCATTTCCTCCAGAGATCAACTATCAGGCCACCCCCGGAGCTGATTGCGAATCAATATTTTGCTCAAGGACACTTCAGCAGAGCGGATGCCGGAATCTCTCCATTCACACCCATCCCAGACCGCTGTCCATCCTTCCAAAGACACCGAGAGGTGCAAATAAAAACCTAATCACAGGAATATGTGAAGCACATTCCCACGTGAATTTTAAAAGCTGCTGAGGCCTTTTAAGAATCAGGCAGCTGAAACTTTCCACAATGAATCCTGCAGGAATCTTGAATCTTGAAGGAAATGGAGTGCAACAAAAAAAAGAGCACTCCTGTCACAGATTCTATGAATTACTCTGAGCTTTTAATTCACGTTTGGTCTAATTAAATACAATTCTTAAGGGTTGGGGTTGTGTGTTTGTTGTGTGAGTTGACACACGTGTTCTTCAGCATCACGGCTCGCTTATGTCTCTGATTAGACGTTTCTTATGAGTGGGAAGGTAGAAAAAAAACGACTTATTTCGGATTTGTCCTGAGTAGGACGCATCAATGTGTAAATCCACACGCGCTCAACAAATGAGTAAAAATCTAAATCACACCAGCAGAGAAAAAAAAATCTATGAAGGGGGAAAATGATTGTTCAGGGAAGTTAATAATAATAATAATAATACACATAGGGGAAAAAAATAAGCTCAAACAAGGCAGAGAGGGTCAAATTCTGGCTCCTTGATTATAACAGATGACACACACCTTTATGGATGTATATTGGATTGTTGAACACGAGGCTGATTACTTCTGTAGGAACTAAATAAAAAAAAAACGAGGACATGTGTAAGAAAAGTGGAAGTGTGTGATGTCGACATTTTTGGTATGCTTTTTAAAAGCCATTAGATTAGACCCGACCACTAGATTAAAGTCCCTCATGTAGATTTCCGTAGTGATGTGTGCTGTGTGTGTAGAGGTATGTCCGCGCGCTCCGGGTCTCTGTGGGCCACCTCATGAAAAAAACAACACTAGCTTCCTGCTAGAAATGAAGCACACATTTGTTATCCAGAGTTATTAAGTTGAAAGTATTCTCTTGAAGCATCGTGTTCGTCATGACTCAAACGAGATCCTTTCGGATGGAGACGGAATTTCTCCATTATTATTCAATATGAAATATCAGCGCTCCCTCTGACATGTACGAGCAGTGCCACTCATCCAGCATGTCCCCTCTTAACTCAATTACGCACGGGAATGATCGGCCTTTACATGAAGTTGCACCATTATTTGACGTCCTCCCCAGCTGTGCCGTGCGGGTTCATTTGTAGAAATTTTCAAAAACCCAGAAATAAATAAAAGATATATAAATAAATATATACATGTATGTATTTTCCCCAGAGGGGACAGATGTGCGTGCCGTGCTGCACAGGTTGTGTCCTTGCATGCAGGGGCAAACAGGCCAAGTTTCTGGAACGGTCTCTTGCCAATTATTTGCCACAGACATGGCAACTTTCCCCACAATGCAACACACACACGTGTTTCCCCTCTTAACAACGAGCTTTAAAAAGCCGGGACCCGTTTCAGCGACGGCGCCCTGGGGGATGCCGTTTTGTAGTTTTGTGAACTTTACAATGCATGTGAATATTTCCTTGAGCGCGCGGCTGGATGAGGAGAAAAAATGTTTAGGGAAGACAATAAAAGTCCAATTAAGTTTTGCCCCCTGCTCATGAATTTAATTTTTTTTTTTTTTTAAATCCCAGTTTTCCTGACTGAGGCCAAAAAAAAGGGGGGGGGGGGGGGGGGGGGGGGGGCGTGGTGTGCGTGCGCTGTTTGGAATTACCTCTCCAAAGAGGAGGGGATGATTTCTCTTTTGATACAGCAGAAAATGTCACGGAAAAGACATGATGTCAATAAACGAGAGACGACAACGCCAAAAGCAGTAGAAGGGAATCTGGTAAATTTAAAACAGCATAAAAATAAGAGCTACATGGTAACCAATGCAAGATAAAAATAAAAAAAATTTAAAAAAAGTTTAATTCTTGCCTCATAAAGATGTGATTCCGTTTACTTAACCTGATGGATGAGTATTGGACATATTTGTCACAGTTATGGGAAAAAATTAAATGTATTAATGTTTAACTCGTTGACCTCACTGTGTTTATTTGCCCGATGTGGCGATGAACCCCACTAGTGTGTGTGTGGGTGAGTGTGTTACTCAATGAATAGAGAGTCATGCCACACACACACACACACACACACACACACACACACAGGCAGTGTGCTTTGAGCTGTGCTGTGAGAGAAGAGAAGGTGGAGACTGGGTCAGAAAGCGAAAGTGTGTGTTAGGTGGAGGCCAGTCACCCCGAACCGTCCCTACAGTGTCCTCAGAGCAGCCCACAGGGACCTCACTAATATCAACAGGGATGGTTTTAATCCCCCACTCCTAGTATCACAGAATTTAACCAAACAGCCAAAGTGACAGTCCCAACAAACAGCCCGATCCACCTGACTCCCTGTCCTTATGGACCAACATGTCAGTATACTCCAGCCTGTCCTTGGGATTTATTCAGTCTTTCAGTACTGGGTTTACACATCCTGGTCTCATCTATTGGCTACACATTTGCACCATTGGGAATCTCACCCAAAACCACTTTTTTAAAGAGCAGACTTCAAGTCAATTTTATGCATCAGTATTAATTCATAACAAGAGTTAACTCGAGACACTTTACAGACAGAGCAGGTCTAGACCACACTCTATACTTCACAAGGACCCAACAGGTCTGGTAGTTCCCTCCAGATCAAGCAACAGTGAGACACTGGAGGGGAAAACCCGGGACAGACCCAGGCTCTTGGTAGGTGGTGTCTGATGGGGCCGGTTGGGGGGGAGGGGGGGTGCTTAGTGTCACACTGAAACATAATG
>NC_048430.1:8988617-8993980 GCF_013103735.1 Etheostoma cragini
AACAATGACTAAAAGCAATACTTTAAATTTTAAACAATAGAAAGTATACAAACTAACTAACTTAATAACATAGTACTATTTACTCCAGCATCTTTCCACTATGCTCCACATTTAAAATAATAAATATCACGATTTACTCCTGCATACTTTGCACTTTTCATTGCACTCATTGAGTATGTATATATTAGTGTGTATGTATTGTTTGGTTGTTTTGCACTGTGAGCAATGATGATACAAAGAAAGACTCCTCGTATGTGGCCTCATACCTGGTGAATGAAGCTTGATTCTGAACTGGGTTTACCTTTTTTCCAGGCAGTTTAAACCCATCGTGTAGCATTTAACACGAGCGACTAAATCAGACATTTGAGACAAGTATCAAACATGAGTCTGAGCCTCCCTATCGGCCTCTACTAATCAGTTGTTACGTTTCTGTCTTACCACAGGTTCAGTTTTATCTTGCAAGTCTTAAACGGTTTTATTCCAGTTCCACTTTTCTGTTTCAACCATAGACTGAAGAAGACACGCACATAGCGTGAGTGATGTCAGCACTACATCTCTTGAGAATGGTTTTGGTACAAAGGGTTAGAGTTAATGCATCATTATCAGCTACTGGAGTAAGGACATCTTTGGAAAAAGGGTGTGTGTAATATACATAACATAACATTTAAAATCACACCTTGACATATTAGAAAGATCTAAATTAAATGTGGAGATTTAAAATATGTGTGGAGGGTAAAAAGCTAACTGCTAACTGGACTTCAGTAGAGCCAACATCTAGCAGCCATTAGTGATCATCTTGAGGGACTCGTGCAGTGGCTCCGGGTAATGTTGCTAAAAACAGCAATATTGGCTCAATGTCATGAAAAGTTCACTTCGCTGAGAGGTCGGCACGCCACGTAAGGACTCCTTCCATGTTGACAGACATGTGCACACACACCGAGATGTGTGTTTTATCCCTTTGGATCATCGCCATGCTGAAAAAAGTAGACAAAAAGGGAATAATGAAAATAGAAAGGCAGAGAGAGGGAATAATGATAGGCCTGCCGCTGATGGAGGTCTGGAGGTAGAGACGGACGGGTGAAGAGGTTTCTCTCCCTGTCTTTTTCTCCATCTCTCCCCCTCTCGCTCTCCCTATCCTTTTTTTCTGCCTGTCACTTTTTCTCCCCCTTTTCTCTCCTTTGTCCTCTTTTTCTTTTTCGTCCACTCTCTCTCCATCAAGATGCCATTATTCAGGACATTAGCGAAGAAGAGCTAAAAGCTCTCACTGTCGAGGAGGGTCCCAGGGTCCTTTCTGAGAGCTGTGACGCAAACACGCGCACGCACACACGCACACACACACACACACACACACACACTTTGACTACAGAAGTACCATATAGTATAGGTGAAGAGGTAAGAGGTGGTAAAAAGGTCTTATTGCAAACATTACCAGGTATCTGGGCTCCTGTACTCTCCTCTGGGGCTGAAAACATGGACATTAGTTAATAAAGTGCAATAAAGCACATTGGGCATACATTTTGACACACATCATCTTCTCTATTTGCTTGCTTTTCTCAGCCTTTCTTTCTCTTGCCACTCTCATAATGCCTTGGAATATGTGTAAAATGACATGGAAAATTGCTGCATATTGTGTGAACAAATTAGATGAGGGCATTGAGGTGTGAGTTTGCTCTGGATAAACTGGCATGAGGTTCTCTATTTTATTATGCTTCATCTATTCAAGTATGTTTTGATGAAATTAAGAATATCTTAGTAGTTAATTACATCTGCGTGTGCCTTACTTGGATTCCTTGAATTCTGTCCTCGCCTTGTGCTGGTGCTCCAACAAATAAGTGTTCTTAGAAGCAGATGTGTACTTTTAAAAGATCCATTATTATAGTCATAATCAGCCAATGTAGATGTTATAGATAGGATAACGTGACTGTATTGAAAGCAATCCAAAGCTGGCCTTGAAAGTCTTTAAAAAGTGGAACAGAGCTGTTGTGTCTTCTATCAGAACAGGTGGGTCTTATTGTTGGCCTTTATTGTGACAAAGTCTGACTTTATCTCTAGACAGAGAGTATGACTTTCCATCTCTTCATATCCAAAATGTAGGACAAACATGTTTCTCTATAGTGGTTTTAACCCTGTTAAGCCTGACACATCAAAAAATAGCCGGAAAATTCCATTTTTTTCATGGAACATTTTAACAAAATCCCCCCAAAAGAACATTTTGCCATATTTTGTTTATGATATCTTTTTTGTATCGCATTTGAACACTTTTGGACAAATCTTACACGCATGGAACATGCAAAGAATTTCATTTCCCCAAGTTTTAACATGCAGTTTATGCCTGCACCCTGATACTATGACGGTAAACAGAATCTGAGAGTTTGAGTTTTGTTTGGGGGGGTCGGCTGCAACATGATGCTGGACCCACGCGGGACACCGTTGTTGTTTTCTAAAGTAGTTGGACTGGATTCTGTTGACAGTGAGATGGTCTTGACAATGCTTGAGATAAGACTGAAAACTATTCAAAACTAGACGTCGCGACTAAAAACCGAACCTTGATCCGCGTCATCGAGCGCGGCGTGTTAGTGGCCAGATTGATGCAGAAGGGGGTTTTAATGGATACTTTGCGATAGTATTTTCTACAAATGATGTTGCCATGAAACCATTTTGCACCTGCAAATGCCTAACATTTGGTATTTTAATCCAGGGGTCTTCAAATGTTCGGTTTCAGTTTTTAAAGGACTCCTGAACTGAAAGAGAGATGGAGCAGAGACTCCTACGTATATTGTATAAAAAGTTGTAAATAAACTGGGCCTACGTATTGTTTGGGGCGGTCTAAAGCCTTTATCCATACCTTTTAAGTGCATAGAAGATATTAAAATAACTTAACGCTTGTTGGCATGATTTATAAATCATGTTTTAATGGTAAACACACATGTCCCACAGTGATTCCTTAAGATTAAATGGAGCTGTGGACGTCCTTGGTAACCACCTTACCTGTAGACCAGTTAGCAGTGGGGATGTTGGATTCATGTTAAGACTTTTTAATTTTTTAAATTTTCAAACTTTCAAAAATTAAGAATTTTGACCCACTAGTGGTCGAGGACCCCCAGTTGAAGATCCCTGCTTTGGTCCAGTCAGGTGCTGGAAGTGACAACCCCAGTGGTTACTATAGTAGCAATAAATA
The DNA here is from genome assembly GCF_013103735.1 of Etheostoma cragini. Classification (NCBI taxonomy): domain Eukaryota; kingdom Metazoa; phylum Chordata; class Actinopteri; order Perciformes; family Percidae; genus Etheostoma; species Etheostoma cragini. The sequence continues at coordinate 8,991,796 of NC_048430.1, forward strand.
TGCAATAATAGTTGCAATGCATGCAATAGTGCTTGTATGATCATTCTATTAGTTACAGGAGAAAGAGGTAGGTAGAAGTGGGGATGTTGTTAAGAAAAGAGTTGTTGAAATAAGCCGAATCAGCAATAAAGACGAGTTCGATTTGGTATTAGTTGTCGTTTCCGTAGAATTAGCCGCATTCCGTGTGATTTGATTAAGTTGTCAGAAGTAATTGCATAAGCACTTTAGCATCTGCTAACGGCCGCTCGCTGCTTTGCAACTTTGCAACCGAGCCCGTTCTGCCGTAAACTGTTCTTCAGAAAAATCTGCTACTGTTGCAAAATAACTCCCAGGCCCGTGAAAGTTCATTCCTGCCTTTTAATTTCCAAACTTGGCTCTTTAACTTTTCTTAATTATTCCATTTCCTGTGCTCAGGGACTTTCGGGGGGGTTTTCATAATTCATCACCCTCCTTTTCCCTTTTCTTTTTTTTCCCTTCCCATCACAATTACTGTAGTACAAAACCATCAAAATTATTCATCTGTACCCTTTTTTCAATTTGCCATTCTTTCTTTCAGTTCCTGTAATTCATGTGTGTTTTTCTTTCTTTTTATCAGTCCTATGGAGCTCTTCACTGCTCATGTATTTATTCATGCTTTTCTGCCTCTGATGGGGGACATGGACAGAGCTGAATAGAGGCAGTGTGTGTGTGTGTGTGCGTTTGAGTGTGCACGCGTGCAGCTCTGCTGTAGACCTTCTCCATTGTGCTGATTCTAAGAGAAGGTCTTAATCTAGCCACGGCCATTACCACTGCCGAGACCTCCAGCCTCCACCTCCCCTCTTGCCCTGATGTTGTGCCCATCAACAAAGGCCCTTTAGTGGGCCGACTGGCAAGCCAGATCAGGGTCTTGGGTCTGGGGCTTGGCCCGGATCCCTGGTCCTCATACTCCACCACCGACGCCTCCTGCAAGCCCACAATGAAGCCTCCGTCCTGGTCTGACTTGGCCCCCGAAGCCGCCTTCCTGGCTCAGGGCCTGGATGGATGGAGAGGGGGAAGAAAGCCTGTGACTGGATGTGCAGCGGAGTGAGGAGAGGTGGAGAGGCTAACAATGCTATCAGAGAGCTGGCGTCCGTCTCTCCAACGCACACACACACACACACACACACACGCGTACTGCCGTGTTTGTCTTTATTTATCGCAGCTCTTCACACATAGACGACGACAAGGGAAGAAAGGGAGTGAGCAGAATAGAGAGGGTCAGAAACAGGAGAGGAGAAAAGAAAGAAAAGTGGCTAAAAAAAGAGAGAAACAGAGCTTAAGGGCTGCTTAAAAAGATGGGTAAGGGAAAACAAATGTGACGGCAAAGACACAGAAGAGAGAGGGCAGAGTGAGAGAAATGTTAAGAAATAGAACAAAGAAAGACATTAGAGTGGAAAAGAAGATGAAACAGAGATGAAGAGTTGAGGAGAAACAGAGGGACACAATGTGGTTAAAAGAGGGAAAATGGCGACAGGGTTTTCAGCCGGTGTGTTGGCCGAAGCCGCGGTGACATTGTCAGGCCTTCTGGATCCCCATGGAAACAAAAATCGACATGTTTGCTCGAAACGCTTTCATTAACGCCTTGTAGTCGAGCCAAAATAAAAAGGGCCCGACGAGGGACGAGGACATGCCGAATGAAAACCCCAACACAAATAATGCAAACAAACAGCGGATAAAAAAGACAAAAAAAGAGCAAAAACTAACTCGGTAAAAGCAAGTCTCTCTTTTTATTTTATTTTTATTTTTTTTTACATCTACTCATTGACCCGTGTCACTTTGTACACACTGTGATGGGCCGACTTTCACAACGGTTTGGAGTAGCCATCACTTTGGGGATGGAACTATGCTCAGTTTAATAACGATGCCATATTTGCATGGGGTATTATAATGATAGCCTTTGGCACGTTAGAATAAGCTTCGGACGAGGGAGGTTACACAAACAGATTGGGTTTGTTGACTTGATTCTTTTCATAAAAATCACAAAAGATTAAAATGAATTACCCTTTGAGTATTTTGAGTTTTTTAATCTGATGTACATTCTTGATTCATTTCACTTTTAGCAATATAGTAATTGTGGGTAATTTACATATATTACACATTTCATCTGATGTCATACATTTAATAGAGTGGTACTCTGAAAACTGCCAAAAACTTTTATTAATTATTG
>NC_048430.1:8994182-9000646 GCF_013103735.1 Etheostoma cragini
CCCCCCCCCCCCCCCCCCCTTTAACTGAGCATGTAAAGAAACGCCTGGGGTTGATCTAAATCTCCCATTTAACCGAAGAAGGAGTTTAAGGTAAAAGCATTGCAAGTAATAAGGTTGTTAGGGTATTAAACACACACACACACACACACACACACTCAAACAGACATACTGGACACACATGAGCTAAAGTAAAAGGGTAATTAAAGGGTAAAGCTCAGTCAAGCTGAAGTAAACATGTCAAGAAGAAAGATCGGGACTCTAACAATCCCATAATTGCCGACATCATCACTACGGTTTTTGTATTTTAAAATTTAAAAAAAAATATATATACTGCAAAGAAATTATTTCCACATATAAAATTGCAGTGGAATGTTGTCCATACCTGATATTTCATTGAATTCTAGATTGTGCGGTACAGTTTCCATCATACTATTCTAACATAATATTACTCTTATCTTATATGTATTATATATTATATTACACCATATTGGGTTATTATGTCAGCTACAGTGGAGCTTCATATGTGATGTAGAAGCTGGTTTATGGAAATATACTGTATCACTTGGATGCAAAATATTTATCCAATGGATGTCAAATAAATTGTCACATGTTGAAAGCCAGCCAAAAGTTTGGCTTTTCTTACTGAAAGCACTAAATAGCATTAATTTGTGTGTTTTAGTGTGTGTATCAACAGTGTCAAACTCCTCCTTAACCAATTTACTGCATCTATAACATCTAGTTTCACCTTGCTGTATTTTCACTTCCTGGTAGTTATGAACGAGATAACGCAGAGTTATTTTGTGTGTATAATTATCAATGTAAAAGCACAACTGTGTGACGGTTTATTAACAGTCAATCTGTGTTGCTTGTTTGGTCATGTGCTGTTCTCAGTAGGAATATTATTTCTGTAATTTATGTGATTTCCATGTTGTATTTAGTTCTCACGGCATGTTTGATGGCATAGTGGAAGACATAACACGACTAATAAATGCCCATAAATAAGAACGCCTTGAGTCCGTGTGTGTGTTAACTGGAGTGAGCCACGCACAGTCTGCTGTTGATCAGCTGCATACTGTACCTGTATCTTAGGAAGCTGAATCGGTTCTTTATGCTTTGGATATTTTCCAGAATAAAGCTATCATTCAGTAATGCTAGGCTGACGATTTACTGTAATGTTAAATTGAATGACACAGCATCCCTGCTACATAACGCTGCATTACTTAATACTATAAGCCAGTTGTTGGATCCGTAGAAGCTCTGAGTTTTGGTGTTAAAATCTGAACTGAGAGAGACAAAGGTGCATCGGTGCATCCTTAAATAAGACAAAATGTAGTTGCAGGCCAGTTATGGTTATAATTAAATAAAACCAGGGTCAACATTATTGATTCCCTTAATATCACAACAGTGATGTTAGTATTTCTGGAGTTTTTTTCAGCATTTGGAACTGATTCCCCACGTTGTATTTGTAACCGTTTCTTTATGTTTTGCTATGTATAAGGATTTTCAAATAAGATATTTTAATGTGCAGCATGTGTTTTGGAAAAGTACATTAGATACATGATATACACATGATACTGCCATCTGATAGGCAGACAGAGATGTGCAGAAAAGTTGAAACTTAAGTTGAAATGAAGAATCAGACGGGCGACAATTGGAAAAAGAGACAGAATGAGCGAGAAAAAAGAACAAAATATTGATGAAGAGATCAAATCTCTGTGAGCTGAGTGTTAGGAGCAGGCGTAAAGAGAGAGAATGCAAACAAATGAAAGACAGAGACCTGAGCCAAGCTGTGATTTCCCAGTAAGAGTTAGCTCTTCATCCGCCGGTGAACCCGGCCCTTCAGGAGAACAAAGCCACTCGTTTATCGTCCATTTTTCATCTCTTCTTTTTTGCCTACATGCAAGAGAGCTCCCTCCCTCTCTTTTTTCTCTTTCTCTCCGACGCAGTGGGACAACCCTCACAACCTTGCACCTCCCCTACCGCTTCACACACATGCGTGTGCAGTACACAGACACACAAGCACACACACAGACTTTGCCAGATACTGATGGACATGCAAGAGTGCAGTGGACACACACACACACACGCACACACACACACAAACACACACTGTGATGTTCCCATAACATTCATTTTGTGTCTGTTTGTTGATGATTGGCATTTTTGAGCATATGACAGTATTCAGATATTTCCACTCATCAGCTCAATTGTCCACATTTTCCCTGTTGTCGGAGACATTTTGAGATACGTTTGGACTTAAGTTTCGTGAGTACAACTGCAAATCTCCCCCCCCCCCCAACCCCCCCGTCCACCCTCTCACCCCCTCCTGCCGGGACCTCCGTCCACCCCTCTCTCCGGTGCAGGTCGAGAGGCGGTGTGCTGACTCCACCACCTGCTGTCTGATAGCATATAAACAAACCCAACACTTATTTCCTCCTGAGCTGTTCCCGGCAATCACAGCACCAGTAAAACATCACACTCCATTTACCTTCAGCGCAGGTGACCGCCTGGGCGCTGTGTGTTGTGTGTGTGTGTGTGGTTTGGTAGAGGACTTTGATACTTTAAGATAGTGGGAAACAGAAAAAAAATAGTTAGGGTTAGGCTCCTTAGTTCCAATGAAGGGAAGTCTTAATGTTTTTAGCATACAATAATATCTTGGAAAATAGTGCTTTAAACTTTACAGAAATTCCTATCTCCGGTCATTTTGCCAGTTTGTTTTGGAAGACAAAGTTCAGCCGGCGTAGAGCTCTGCCCTCAACCCCATCCAACACCTTCGGGATGGACTGGAACACTGACTGCAGGGCCTCGCTGAGGGAGAATTAGCAGAGTGCGGGCACCTCATTCTTTTAAGTTATGCCAGGCCTTATTGCCCTTCATCAGTATCCAACCTCACTCATGTAGCTCAGCGTCAATTCTTTCAGGAAAACCTAACTATTAATGGATGCAGTCCTGAACCAATTCAGCTGTTATCCTCATAAATGTATATTTTATCATGCGTGTATACCACTGTATCTGCAACTAGTCTCTCCTGATTGAAACGTATCTCAGTATAAATCCTTTCAGGAAGACATCTCTCTTAATCAATGCTCTATCTAACTCGGATCAGCTGTTGGAGGCGTTCACCTTCCTGCTGAACCAATCAGAATCTTTACACAATGGCAAGGACCAATCACAGAGTCGCAACCCTGCTTTGAATAATCTGTTTCTCCCTTTGCTATCAGCTGTCGTACCCTGCACTCCCCCTTCCACATCCAGTCATCTACTCCAGCTTACCGGTCCAGAGCCTCCTTCGGTCTGGTCTTTGGGCTCCTTCGTCACCACCACCGGGGTCTAGACTCCATCGGGGGGTGTGATGGTTCTCTACCCCCATATGTAGATTTACAAAAACTTTGTACAGTGATGGAGCCCAATTGTTTAAGGCTTTGTACATTTTATTTGAGCTGCACAATAAATCAGCAAACATGTCTCTCCTGATTGAAATGGTCTTGTGGCTAGATGAGGGCAAGTCCCTGCAGCCATGTTCCAAAATATTGTGTAAAGTCTTCCCAGAAGACTGGATACTATTATAGTACCATGTTATATTATGAGAATAAGATGCTCAACAGTTATACAAGCAATGTCCACATATTTCTGTCCACACGGAGTCAAAAGACAGAGAACACATCCCGATGTGGGAGATGACTGTTTCACAGCGTCATCACAGAGATGGCTTGACCTGCTGTTCACCCCCCCCCCCATCTTATTTATGTACTGGTTTATTTGTTGGAAACAACAACAACAACAGCAACCAGCCTCTGTAATTATTCCTTAGCGCTGCTTCACTCGCTGTAATTATACACCCATACGGTGTGTGTTTTTTGTGCATGTACGGGTGTGAAATTAGTAGATGTGAATACGGAATGCATCTGTTGATCTGTGTATCGTGGTGTGTGTGTGTGTGTGTGTGTGTGTGTGTGTGTGTGTGTGTGTGTGTGTGTCAGATGAAGAGGGAGAAGTGGATGAAGGGACAACAAGCTGAGGTCTTTGTTGCTAAATGACAGTGATTCACCATCAGGCCACCCATTTAGTTTAAGTGTGCTGCTCATTTGCCTGTGTGTGTGTGTGTGTGTGTGTGTGTGTGTGTGTGTGTGTGTTTGTGTATGTGTAGCTGCAAAAAGAGTGAGCAGCAAGTGTGTGAAATGATGAGAGGATGTAACAGACATAGAGGAAAAGGGGGAGTAGGACAATGCAATGGTCTGTGTGTGTGTCTGTGTGTGTGTGTGTCTCACTCTCTTTCTACTCTGTGGCATCAATAGCTGGCAGTACACCAAACTCTGTGTTAATTTGTGTGTTTTAGTGTGTGTATCTTTCTGTAAGCGTACATAAATGTGTGCATGTGTGGAAGCATCTGTAATTTTTGTCTCACATTTGTGTGCGAGTGCGTGTGTGTGCGCACACACACAAGCCTTTGTAAGTGATAGTTAGCTCGTGCCCTCTCCTTGTCGCTCCTCTCATGCAGAAATATTTGAATTTTTGGTTCGTCTGATTTTCTATCTGGCATGTAACCACTCACGGAAACGTTTAAACACAACCTCTCTGTTCTATCCCAACATGTTTTGGTGTTTTTCTGTAATTACTGGACTCAAATTGAAGGTTTACCTTATCTTTTTAAGGGTTGCAGTGTGTGTTTAAAACCAGACCCAGCAGGGGATGCAGAATAATGATCATTTCAAGTTTCTGATCGAAAAAAGCTTTTTGCCCATTTTGCAGTAAATGCTCCAACTACTTTTTCTTAACCATTGTTTTGTGTTTTGTATTGTTACACATGAGTTCAAACAATGCTTCAAGACAGTGTGTGTTTCAGGAATGTTTCCTTAAATGTAATGCAATTTGTTTTGAGGGAGTATTTCCTGTCAGGGATTTCCATTTCTTCCTGTGGGTGTCAGATGTTTTCCAGGAAATAGAGGGTAACATTAGATGGCTAGCATACAAAAAACCCTAATAAGAAGAAGAAAACGAATAATCTTGAATTGAAAGTTTTTGGTGAAATAACTATTGATGACCATGTAAGAATGTATCATGTGAGTTTTCAGGAAAAAGTTAACCATGTTCTGCAGGAGCATCATGCGAGTACTTTCTTGTCTTTCCTCTTTCCTCAGGTAAATTCTGCTGAGGCGTTTCCTTGCCCCCTCCAGCTGAGTCTTATCCATTATTCATGTCTAAACATGGTCTCTAAGGATCTGCCATCCATTATTAATGCCTGACTATTTCTCTTTTCTCCTTCTGTCTCCCCCTCTTCATTCTCATCGTCCCTCCTTCAGTCCATCCACCCAAGCTTCCATCCGATCGCCCGTCTGGAGAAAAGCTAACAACAGGTGTGTCTTCTTCCCTCTCCGTGTTATATCTCCTCCTCCTTGTCCTCCTGTGGTCTCATCTTCAATCTGTCCGCGTTATCTCCTGGGTCACCGGGTTTTTTTACAAGGTGTCAAACACGCTAAATGTGTGTGCGCGCATGAGTGTGTGCGCCACCTGGGATAAGGTGGCAACCTGCTAAACATGTGTGTGTTTGTATTAATGATGTATGAAGGCTTGTCTTACTCCTTGAGACATTTAACTTGCACATGCATATGCAGACCCAGCAACTCACACATCATCTGTTGTGTGTGTTTATTCGCCCCAAGACACACACTTAAAACATCAAGAACTGTATTTAATTAGACAAAAGAGTTGCGTGTATTATTGCATGCATCATCAAAGACATTGATAACTTTTACTGTACTATAAATGGCTATTAAAGGCCCCATTTACAGATATTACTAAAAAGAGGCTAACAGGCTAACCCTGCTAATGGGAAATGTATGTTTGTTGAATAGAAACACATGGTTATGCACAAAAGGATGAAAATTAAAAACGAACAGGAAAATTAAGTGCTAAGAAGAAAGACAGAGGATGTGTGTGTCTGTGCAAGAGTGAGAGAGAGAGAGCGAGAAAGAGAGTGGCAGGAACAGACGGTGGTGTGGCCTTTTGCTGGCAAGTGAGTGTACTCAGGTGCAAAGATGTGTGCGTGTATGTGTGTGTGTGTGTGTGTGTGTGTGTGTGTGTGTGTGTGTGTGTGTGTGTGTGTGTGTGTGTGTGAGCTCATGGATCATCTTCCAGAGAGACGAGAGTCTGTAATTACTGTTGCAGGAAGACTCTTGCCAGCCACAAAAGAATCAGGCATTTATCTTCCTGTGTAATACACACTGTCTTACACACAAACACACACACACACACAAACACACTTTCACTATTATCCAACTGTGAAGTGTAACTGTCCTTTGCAATTGCAGACTCCTCCCTGCCCATTAAACACAGCTTCAACAAAACCTACCTACGATTTTCCCTACCCAGTATCTTCACATTCAAAGACCTGTTGTGGTTTGGGGTTTTTGTTGGGGGTTATTTTCCCCCGTTTGGCCTTCCCTGTGTTTGTTTCTTGGTTTTCT
>NC_048430.1:9000746-9003617 GCF_013103735.1 Etheostoma cragini
TGTACTCTGTGGTGTGAACTGTGTGTAATAAAGCCACAAGAAACCTCCCTCTGCCAGTCTTCTCATCTCTGCATTTGGTTCCTTCCTCCCCTCCTCCATAACAGACCTAATACTGTGAAAAACCTCAGTGTCTTTAAACTAGCGTCAATAGGTGTCCTCTAATATTGAAGATGAAGTTGAGGATGTTAACTTTTGAGTAGTCCATAACGTAGCCCAGTCGCAAGATATACTGGGTCAGAAAAAAGAATAACTAGTGCATAGTTTTACCTTTTACTTTAAGTCTCAACCAGTTATTGAAATGAAATTATCAGAAGTTTAGAGGTGGAAGTCAGTCTTTGGTAGAGCTGCTTACCATAAATTCAAATCTGACAGCTTTATTTTGAAGTGAAAGCTTGGTTCCCATTGGCTTTGTCATGGGTTAATAAGAGGACCTATTGAACAGGTCGCTTAGAATTGGCACTACGCACGTTATTTTCGTTGTCATCTGATGCATCCCAAAGTATGTCAAAGTTACTGATTTTAATAGACAATCACATTCCATCATAGTGTATTCTAGCTGTACCTTGGACTTGGGTTTCATCATTGGACCCTTTACACTGTTAGACTGCGAGACTGATTTGAAGGTTTCAGTTGAATGCTTATCTCTGTATTTTACCTGGGTCATTTTGACGAGAAGGCCTTTTTGATTGCCACAATCAACATCTAGGCAAGTACATGTTCATAGTCATGTAACTTTTCATAAAGCAGTTGAGTTGGTGGTAAAGAGTCCACAATTCACAGGCATTGCTGAAGAAAAAGTGTCTAATTGAAATGCATTTATCAAGGATCCCTTATTTTAGTGTGTGGCGGATGTTGTTAATACTACCTCAGTATCTCCTCTCATTTATTATAAAGCACCACTGAACATCTCTCTCACGTCTTAACACATTCTTGTAATGAAACACACTTCTTGGGTTTTAATTAGTACTCAATCTGCTTTTGTATTCCCGTGAACTTCATAAATGCCACATATTCAACAAATAACAATTAGGCTTAATTAAGATGATTAAAAACTCCAGTCTAATCCGTCAACACACCGTGTGCATATGTTACACTGTAGCGTGTGTGTGTGTGCTTCTCCTCTTCACGCTTGACAAATCAAGAAGATCACTGTATAATGACTGCATAACGAGCGTGTCCTTAAGATACACAGACACGCACCCACACACACACACGCATGCATATTCACAAACAAACACGTCCTTAAGACAGACGAAGCTTATCAATAGCCGTTAATTAAATTCTTGTGCATATTAATGAAAGACTTGGATTTGCTGTTTATGGCGCTGTCTAAGTGTGTGCGTGTTCTCCGCTTGTTTGTTTGCCTTAATGAAAAGATTTCACCTTGTAACACTATTGGTTTTGCGAAGTCTTTTGTTGTGTGCAAGTATGTATCTAATACCTGCTTCGTATAATTCAATTCAATTCAATTCAATTTTATTTATAGTATCAAATGATAACAAAAGTTATCTCGAGACACTTTACAGATAGAGTAGGTCTAGGCCACACTTTATAATTTACAACAATTCTAATATTTCCCCCAGTACCTTGTGTGTTTATGAAGTAAATGACCAAGAATGGACCAATCTGACAAGAAGAAGAGTTGAGGATGTATCATATGAGATTTGACTGAGAGTAAGAGAAGCTGTGACGATAAAGAGGGAAAATCACAAATTAAATTATTACAGCTTGAATTCTTAGCGCAAGGATGCTTTATATATGTGAAGGCAGAACAAATAACACACAAACCAATATTAGTGGTAGCTGTGTTGCCGGGGATAACAGGATTAACTTAGTCGATAGGCCGCGGTACCAAGCCGTTCTCACCCCGAACGCTTAAAATACGGATGTCTGGACAATGGCTGTCCACGTGTGATGCGACAAAAAAGGCATCCTTTGGTGTGTGTAGAAAGTACTGGGGAGAGAAACATGTAGACACGACAAAGGCATCCGAACAAGCGTCAAAGGGTGGGGGCAACCACACTGAAGGCTTTTTTGGGGAATGGTGAGTGGACCCGAGTCCAAAGACATTACCAGGACAGGGTGTAGGGGTGCGGGATACTGAACTGGATTGTAGGTGTGGAGGAGGAGTTTTTATGAGATGTTAATTAGGTACAATGTATATCATGGTCCCCATCATAGTTTTGCATGTTAACAATTTAGCATGTTCTCTAGCATTACACACAATGTACTGATGAGGTTTATGGTCCCATCATTCATTTTGAAGGCAATCAGTCATAAACCAGTATTGGACGATGCATCCCCATTACTCACGGAACACAGGGGTAACAGCCATGTTTAAGGGTTGGTTGATTTAAATTCCAAAAGAAAATCTATAAAGGTATTTAGCCATGCAGAGAGTTTTAATTTAATGTGCCCATTTTCTGAAGTATTTGCTGCCACAGAGACCACCACACTTTTACTAAGGAGTTAAAAATAAATGTTTTTTGGGTGCTTAAAGCACTGAAATAAAATGACATTTAAAAAACTGTTTTCCTCCTTGCAAAGTGAGGAAGAGACTGAGGGGTTAGAACACAAACTTTAATCATGCCTGTCATGGGGCTAGCCCATGCCTTCATGTAAAGCTGGGGTAGCATGTGGTATCATGCTAAGCTAACCTTTCTATGTCCAGTAAATGGGAATGGTTATTGTGAGCAGTAGCAATGGGTTTGTCATTTTATTTCAGTACTTGTCAAACGACTAAGAATTATGTTTGGATAAAAGCAACACATACATAATTCAGTTAAAGTAATCTATTTTAGTTTCATTCACCTGTCTCATTGCAAGCAGGGGTTGGATTGGCAAACAGGAAGTGATAGATTCTGGAGTAAT
>NC_048430.1:9003717-9015981 GCF_013103735.1 Etheostoma cragini
GAAATAAATCAAGTCACCAGGTGGAAAACTCCAGAGTCCATTCCTCTTTCTTCCACTATGGGGCTAAACCTTACAATGCCAAAGAAAGTAAAGTAAGAAAGATTTTTATATATATATATATATATATATATACTGTATATATCCAGGAGGGGAGAGTTCTAGCCCGACCAGGCTCCTCTCTTAACCCTGTCTCTCTTATTTATGCTGTAATAGTTTTAGACTGACGGGGACTTCCATTGACACACTAAGCTCCTCTCTCCTTTATCTTTCCATTTGTGTGCATCACGTCCCAGAAATGCTTGTTACTAACACAGCTCTGGGTAGTCACTCCCCGGAGTCCTTATGTTTTTTTCCCCCTAGCCTGTTTCCTTGGATCAGGGAGGCTCCAAAATCATGGTTGCAGCTGTCGCCATGGTCCTGCTGCACGTCCTGCGATGCCCTGTTACATCCTGCTACGCTCTGCGATGCCCAGCTACGTCCTGCTGTGCCCTGTAACGCCCTGCAGTGCCGTGCTACCCACACACTACAAACTACTATAGTTAGTTCCTGTTCCATCATCTTTGAAACTGTGCATCACAACCCCAATCGGCCAGTCAGACACCGCCTACCGAGAGCGTGGGTCTGTCCCAGGTTTCATCCTAAAAGGGAGTTTTTCCCTCACCACTGTCACACTGTTGCATGCTCTGGAGGGAACTACTATACAAATAAAGCTGCCTTACTGGAACTCACTTTCCTCTTTGGCTGGTTACTCTCTCTTTTAAACTCATTCTCTAACATTGGCCCTGTGCCCTTCGCTCTAATTGATTAGAAAGTGAGAGCTTTTCTTACATCCTCATCCTTACTGGCCTCGAAAGGGCTTCAACATAACATGGCAGTCTGACAGTTATTAAAACATTTGACAAAGAATCAGAGTTGCAGAGATCTGAAAATGCATAGCAGGATTTTGTTTAAAATGCAACAAGTGTGTACAATATTATATGTATTTATACAGAATTGAGAATGCTGCTCAGATACTTCACTTCTTGCCCTTCTACCACCGTTTCTTTTATCATATCCTCATTTCCTCCATTCTCTCCTTCTCCAGATTAACACCCTCCTCCTCCCTCCTTATCCCCCTCTAAACATCCCCTGCCTTCAATTCCAATTGCTATCCACCCTACTCCATCTCAGGGGCATATGTCAAGAGGAAGCAAGCATCTGCTCCTTGAGAGAGATTTTGTGATCGCCGCGGTTGACGTTTTGTGCCAGGAGTCCGTCAGTCGCACAGCGGCAGTGTGGCCATGTACTGCCTGGCGAGGATGTGGGACATGGACCCGGGAGGAGAGGCTCTGCTTGATTTCATTTGGTTGTCTGTGTCTTGGTGTGAGTTTCTCAGCGGATTTCTGTGTAGCAGGACTCTATGTGAGAGAATAACAGAGCTGCACCTGGTGTTGAAAGGAATCGGCATGAAGGACAGTGGAAGACGAGAAGTGAAAATAAAACAAGTAATAAAAGCAGGGGAAAGAAGAGAAGCAAGTTCTCATTGATGGGGAGGATGAATTATAAACCAGCATCTGAAGGCAAAGTCTTACAAGTGAAGGCCAAGGGAAGCATTGTGTTGAAGAACCAAGTGTAAAGCACGAGAAAAGACGTGATCAAATTTTAAATGTTTAGTTTTCCTCTGCTCACAGGTGTGTGAAGAAAATAAAGGAGTTGTTACTATTCTACACTTCATTACCAAAACCACCAGCAATGTTCTGGCAATATAAAATAACTTAACTTTTATTTCTCGGGTTTAATCTAATGAAGACACGCTGCACGTTAAAACGTTTCTGCACGTTATAAAAAGCACTAACTGTACTTTTGTACTTTATACCTTGTCTATTGAGCTTTTGAATTAGCTGATGCACAGGGAATACAACATCTTCTAACTGTTTGGGTTCCTCAGATGAATGTGCATAATCCAGAGCTAGGACCTTTTGGGGGACGTGCATGAACCATGGCCGAGGAACTAAATTTGGACCCTCGGTCCTCTAGACAAAATGCACGTAAAGTTCACTAGTTCCTGAACAGTTTCTCCGATTTTTTAGTGGACGTGCCTGGACCTTCATTCTTCTTTCTTTTGAATCTCATAGCAGAAATGAGGGGGACCTGTGTTATCCTGTTGAAGTTTGGTCTCACAGCTCCTTCTCCTGCTACTTACAAAAATGTGCCCCACCCTTGTTAAAACTTCACTGCGTAACGTTTTTGTATTAATAAGCATCTGTAGTTTTCAAGTCATTGTCAAACAAGTTGCTACAAAGCTAATTAAGACCATCAGCTTCTGATAGAAACAGTCCTTCGTGTTTTTTGTAATCCTCCTTGCGTGGAGGAGCGGTGAGGGAGAGTGCGGGATCACGGAAGGCTTGTGTCATGTGGACGCACCGAATTCCTCATGGGGGCGGCAGAAACTAGGCGCATTGGGCCCCATCTTGCACCACGCGCAATTGACTTTGTACACTGAAGCATGTATCATTCCTATTTTGCACCCCACACAGAGCGGACAGTTCCCTCCACAGACGCACCTTGGTAAATTATTCAGAGGCTATTTCAGGGGTGCCATAGTGTAGCGTATATACTTTGCTTCTCTCATCTACACGGATGCAGCAGTTCAAATTTTTGCAACCATACTTAATTGCAAGGAAAAATACAGCACAATATTTCCATGAATCATGGATGTGTTGATGGCATAAATGAGGAAATATGGAGGACTTCAGAGGACATGATGTTGAATTGGACACTTGCGCGATGGACAGAGATGGAGTGGGGGGAGGAGGAAGGGACACAACAGGAGCAGGTGATGCATTTGCAGGCTGAAGCTCCATGTCTGCAGTAATCCTCTCCAGACTTTTAGTTTTTTTTGTATACTCTTTATAACATTGTACACTCCGTTGTAAGTATGCACTACACACGGACCTGAAATACACCAATGGAGGGATTGATGGGTGAGAGGGATGCCAGTTGAGGAGGGTTTGGTGCTCAAGAGGTCTGCACATTGGCAGTGCCCCGGAGCTCTCCAGCTACCAGTCCACATTCCGTACTTTGGTCCGAACGAACCTCCGGTACCCAACCCAACTCCCTACGGACTGAGCTACTGCCGCAACTTGAGAAGATGCCCCGAGAAGCCGCAGTGACATCGTCACCCGGTAAAGACGAACATTTATTACTTCCTTACTTTTTTTTAAGACAGCCCCAGCCCTGACGAGAACGTCGGTCTCCTCGGCGCTAGGCAAAGCTGCCGTCATATTGGAAATTTGCCACGGAACATGCACGCCTGCTCTGAAAGGGACTGTCAGATGATGCTCTGAATGGTTTATTGCATGTTACCCCCAAACCATACCTATCTACTTCAGAGCAACCCATTTTAGATTTGTGTCAGGCGCAAGACTTAATCATTACGTTAAAAAAATAGGGCCCGATAGGGCTCGTCCAAATAGGGCCCTAAAGCTTTTAGCAAAGTCAACCTTGTACTTGGAAGATTTGCCTAAAACATATTTTTTTTAGGAAGAAACCTGGGACAGACCCAGGCTCTTCGTAGGTTGTTTCTGATGGGGCCGGTTGGGGGGGTGATGCACAGCGACAACAACAGTCACAGTAAAGAAAATGGAACAGTGACTAAAAAATGGTAGAAGTAGTAGTTCATGTCATAGCAGGGCGCTGCAGGACGTTACAGGGTGTAGCGTGGCATAGCAGGGGATAGCTGGACGTAGCAGGACGCGTTCTGGAGCCTCCCTAATCCAAGGAAACACATTAGATAGGTAGACAGCACCCAAGGGACAAGACAAAAAAGGCTTTCAGAAAATTCAATTCAATTCAATTTCAGTTCAATTTTATTTATAGTATTAGTTCATAACAAGAGTTATCTCAAGACACTTTACAGATAGAGTAGGTATAGACCACACTCTATAATTTACAAGGACCCAACAGTTCTAGTAGTCTCCTCCAGAGCAAGCAACAGTGCGACAGTGGCGAGGAAAAAAAACCTTTTAGGCAGAAACCAGGGACAGACCCAGACCGAGGCCCAGACCCAGACCCAGGCCCGGGCCCAAAGACCCAGACCCAGAGCCAGAGACCCAGACCCAGGCTCTTGGCAGGTTGGGGTTAGAATGAACAGTGGCAATAACAGTCGCAAAAAATTGTAGTTTGTCGCAGTTCTTTGTAGTAGTTCATGGGATAGCGGGGCACCGTGCGGCATTACAAGACACAGCAGGACGTAGCTGGGCACCGCAGAGCGTAACAGGATGTAACGGGGCCTCGCAGAACGTGTGGCGGGACCATGGCAACAGCTGCAAACAAATGACCTGGAGAAGGTTTTATGGCTTTCATTTCAATATCTGTTTTCAAGCATCTTTCTTTTGATGGTCATTTTTTTTAGTGGGAACAAGGTCTGACTACTTCTATGAGGGATTTTGCTCTTGCTTGTAATTTTTAATTTGCTTCCTTTATGTATGCATCTCTCATGCATATTAGTGGAGGGAGTGCAGATTCATGTTTGACTCAGGTAATAATTACCTCTTCGGTGAATCCTTTGGGGAATTTGTGACTCCTATGGTGCCTGTAATGTTTACCTATGTAGGTAAAACCCTAATGACTCATACTATTGTATTAAAAGCTGTCTGATTTTTAAGTTTTACCGTCTTTTTTTGTTTTAACTGATTTTTCTACGATTTGCTCTTTACTCTTACAAAGTGGTCATGTTAGCTGTTGCAAGAAAACACTGTTCACTTCTGTTTATATTAACCAATGTCCCCTTGCTTTATGCATATGAATGCTTATATTAATAACAAAGATTAAAATGGGGAGAAAATGCAAAAAGCAGCTGATGATGCACCATGGTCTTAGTTTGAAGCAATACATGGTTAAAGTCCAGTGTCTTGACTGCAAATTTTATTTAAAAAATCTGACCTTTACCTTGATTTATGTGCTTTTTCTGTTTAATTTAACATAAACACAGTTATTGGGTTTTAAAAAAAAATAGAGAACTAAAATAATGAGCCCTAAGCATATTCAAATTACACACACTGCAACCCACCCACACACATTGCATTGTGCACTTTAAGAACTCTTGGCTCTCCAATTTAGTGCAAGAATAAACAACAGCAGGGAAAAAGAAAAGAGTAAATGTGTCATTAATAAAGAAGGAAGACGAGCTAATTGTGTTGCATGCTCTGGAAAAATCAAAAATCCATTAGAGGGGGGGGAGGAAAGGACACTGAACATGGCTTTTTAAAAAGCAGATGATGTCGCACAAAAGAAGAAAACCAAGAGCGCTTTTACCTTAATTTAGTCCTATATCCTCGATTTAAGATGGTCTTTATGTGCACATCTGTGTGTGTGTGTGTTTGGTGTGTGTGTGTGTGTGTGTGTGTGTGTATGTGTGTGTGTGTGTGTGTGTGTGTTATTGTTGTACTCTCTGCTTAATGCATGCCAATGAGTTACAAAAAAGGCAACTTTATCTAATCTCCATAAATGGCCATACAGTTCAGGGTCAGCCACCCAGCCACCCACGCAACCATACACACACACACACACACACCCACACACACACACACATGTCCCCATGAGAGAGAGCATAAGGAGATGACTATTGAGAGAAATTAGAAAAAAATGATGGAAGGGACTATTTCAGGTAAAGAGGAATGAGAGAGACAGAATGGACTCTGGGGTGAAACAATTAGCTCTCTCATTTAATGTTTGCGCTGCTTTACCAGCTCAGAAAGGTCAGAGCACTCCTACAAGGGAGACATCATCATCATCATCCTCATCATTTTCCTACGAGGTCTAGAGAGGCACAACATATCTTAAAGAGTTATTTCTCTGTTACATGAAAGACATGGTAAAAGCCAGGTGAGTTCAGTCAAGGGTTAGATTTTATAATTTTATTTGGCTGGAAAAAAGAGCACTACTCTCAACAAAGTACAGATTTCTCTCTGAATATTGTAATTAGGATTAGTAGCTCATAATTCTAACTTAATATCTCGTAATTATAAGAAAAAGATCATTGTGGAGTGGTAGTGGAGGAGTACAAAGAACATCAAATACACTTTGCTGTTCAACTGAACAGCAAAGTGACTTTAGCTGCCTGCACAATGTTAACATATTAATTATGATGCACATTATTAATGTACGTTAATGTCTCCCAACACCTAAAATCAAGAAGCTGACATCGTGATCGTCTCTTAGTGATCACTGTTACATGACTAAAACATATCCATAAAGGTATTCTCAACAAAAGGTCTGTTTTCTATCACATCTTGTAGACTTTCATTTGGTTTAGAACTTTGAAAATGTGATAACCTAGGTTAGGGGTCCACATCATTTTTATAATTCCTTTCCATGGAGCTTATTAAATTCAATTCAATTTTATTTATATAGCGCTAAATCAAAACAATTTTAATTTTTAATAAGGTCTGGACAGTACTCTGTGATGTTATTTACAGAAACCCAACAGTTCCCACTAAGAGCAAACACTAGGTCACAGAGGCAAGGAAAAACTTCCTTTTAAGAGGCAGAAACCTCGAGCAGAACCATGGCTCAGGGTGGGCGGTCATCTGCCTCGACCGGTTGGGGGAGAGAGAGAGAGCGAGAGACAGACAGACGGACAGAGAAGAGACAGACAGAGACATAGAGAATTGTAGCAGAGGGTGTCGAGCAGGAACATGGAGGCAGCAGGTGACTCCAACCACAGATCCAGAGCCAGAAACACCTGCAGGAAGGAATAGGAGGAGAAAGGAGAGGGGCGAGAGAGCACAAAACTACAGGGACGATAGAGCACCAGAATCCGGGAAAGGGAAGAAGTTGAGTTAGTAACCTGCATCAATGGGATGAGGTTGCCTATAATTGATAGCAGCATTCACATGCTTCTATAGGGCAAGAGTTAAGCTATATGTATTAGTAACATCACAATTCACATATTCTGGCTGACTAATTTCTTCCTTTCTTAAAATCAGCTGTCCATGTTTGTGTCACTAAAGTCTCTGTTTGAAACTGTCTCACGCCCGAACTGGCACGCCAGAATGACCGCTGCAGCGCATGACCAAGCAATTGCATTACATCAACATTTCAGTAAATATTTTTTGAAGGACATGTTAGGAATACGTCCTAATACGAATAGAAAAGACGATGAGAAAAACAATGTTAAAAGTGGATTTAAAGAGAGTGGACCTCCTCCTCACCTGACAGGTTGGATACTTTGAGCAACATGTGAGATTAAATAGACCTTCATTTTCATTTGTCCCTTTTCTTTTTGAGTGTGTGAGCTACCAAGCCACACATGCATGTACTCTTGGCATTGCTTTCATGCCGTCACAAAGATCTTTCCTTCTATTGTAAGGGAGGTATTTTTGTCTCTCCCTCTCTTTAAAGCATTCACCACTCCGTTTTTGATTTAGCCTCCTTTTTTATGCTTTGTTTTTGATCCCAGCATGAAACCTGGTTAGAGGGGGTTCAGGGGTGGGTCATTATTTGTACATTGCATATATGTGTGTGTGTGTGTGTGATGTTGGCATTACCCGTTGTCTCTTTGAGGCCATCTGGAGTCGGCACATGTGGGAAAACCTAGTGTTAGCTCTGAATGTGAATGTGTCAGCGTGTGTGTATGTCACTTTGACATGCCAACACATTTATAATAGATAACATCACAATTCGTTTTAAATTCAACTCCAACTGACTACGGCAGCTGGGAGAAAAAGACGTCAAAAACGATAGTCATTTAATTCTGTTATCCCTTCATGCTTCTTTCTACATATCCACGGATTCTGCAGAGACACAGTTGTACTAACAGGGGTCAAAATGCAGGGACACACAAACATTCACACACAGTGTTTTAGCAGATGGGACCAGAGTTTGTGTGTGTGTGTGTGTGTGTGTGTGTGTGTGTTTGCGCCAATTGTGTTAGGAAGCAGAAAGCAGTCCTATTGCTGTCGGCCTCAACAGGCTTACTCACTACTTAACAACGCCCCACTTATTCTCCGGGTGTGTTCACGCACACACCCTTGTGTAGAGGATATAAAGACTACTTGTTGGTCGGGCGTTGGGTTGGGTTAGGGTAACAGGACCAACCTTGACAAATAGTCAGAGATGGCTACAGATGAGGTTAGCAGTTGGCATGTCAGTGTAGCTTTAAGGATATGGACCATATTATCTTTAATAGAAGTATTGAAACATCTAGAAAAACCCCGGCTGAGTAAGCGCATCTAACAGGAGGTGTGTGGGCCAGGCAGGGAGGCCGACTCAGGCCTGGGCGCAGGCTCAGTCCAAGTCTGGCCTCCCTCCCTCTCCTCTGTTAGTTTACCAGAGGCACTAAAAGACGTACAGTAAGTATTGAAACACCTTTTTCATGTTTTGAACATGTTCTGTATCTTCAAAAAGACTTTTTCCAAATGCAGGTGTTTGAAATAAATAGGTTTGACTTACAATGAGCGTCTAATATACTATCTACTACGATAATTGAGCATGAAGTAAATGAACACTGACTCATTAGTCATCTGCTATGTTTGGGACTCCTGAAGCACTCAAATTCCATCAAATTCTTTGTTTCTTTGTGTCCACTCCTTTCCCCCAAAAATCCTTACATTACTTTGGAAGAAATCAATCTCACATATAAGGAAGGATTGAAGTCATGAAAAAGTTTTGTGGATAAAGTAAGGAGAATGTGGTAAAGACCTAGAGACGCAACTTTGTTGGGGGTTGATTTTGTTGCGAACCTGGGATGAATTATAGATGTGGGCGAACAGAGATTAAAAAGTGGAAAGGAGGAAGGGAAGGATGGATGGATGACAGGGATGAACATGTGCCCTTCCTGTTAACTTCCTTTCACCGCTCAGCTCTCTATTCATCTGATTTTCCTCGTGGTGAAAGAGCTTAACTAATATCAAGTTGGTAAGATGTATTTTTTTCTTTACATTTTCTGCTCCCACACAGTCATCTCAGCCTTTCTTTTTAGGTTCCCTTTGTTGCACACTTAAATCACACTCTGTCTTCTCTTTTTCAGCTTTATTTTTGCCAGTTCTGTTGGAATTATCCTTTTACACAAAGCAACACATGGAACCTATGTTGTCTTCACTTGGCGGCACTGGCTTATTACATCATCGTAACTGAACTTTCCCCTCTCAGTAACATAAATCACAACAATATCCCGAATATTGATCAAATTCAATTACAATTACAATAGTGATTTCCCTACAGAATTCTAAGCATATCCCTATTCTGGGAAATGATCAAATACTTCTAGGTCGCAACACCTTTATGCATCTACATTCACAAAGAAGCTTCATCCTTTTTATGATAAACACATTGGGATTGTATTTTGCAAAGCTTTATTTACATGTATGTGACAACAAGATGCACATCTGATCTTCATGCCTATTGTTCCTCAACGCATTGCTGTATTGTCCTCTTCTGAACAAGCACACCACAACAGGTGGTCACAGTGAGAACCAGTCTATCCTCCCCATGAATCCCCATGTTGACCCCGGAATTTTGGGGGAGGAGGGGGGAGTCACTTTTCTGAGGAAGTCCTTATCTGGAGCTGTGATTGCCCTGATGTCGTAAAAAACTAAATCCAGGCACAGAATCACATCCAGGGAATCCTCCATGTATTTGGGCGTGAGTATTCCCGCAAATTGGGAAGTACAGCGACAGAAACGTTCACAACCTTCTGACTGCGATCAAGAGAACAGTGATCGGTCTCCTTCTTTCACCTTTTCTCTCCCCTGTCTGTTCTCTTTCATCCCTCGCTCAGTCTCATTAGGCCGCGGACCTGAGCAGCTGAGCTCTCCCTCCACCGACTCCAGTTCGACATACACTCACAATCATTTGCATTCATGCTCGAACCCACAGGACCACGCATAGACCCTCGACACTTCATACGTCGCCTCCGATTAATTTTCTTCCTCATTTGTTTGAATCAAGACCATTAAGAGTGCATACTGTACAAATGCTGACCTTGAGGCACAGAAGATTAGACACTTAATCTCCGACTGAAGAGAGACACGCAACCTCTGAGTGGGGGAACCTTGTGGAGAAGCGACAACACACTTTTCTAAGAGATGGGAGGAAGGCACTTGAGGGAAAATTAAATCTCTCCAAGGATGCTGTTGGGGCATTGAGAAAAGATTGGCGTTTTGTGTCTTAATAGAGTGGAGAAACTTGCCTTGGATGGCTTAGTACAAGATTTTTGTCTATGACCTCAGGTACGGAACTTTGAATTTAATTTCTTTTTAAATGAATCTTTTTCAACAATGGATGACGAGATGAAGAGGTTACTCAATCAAATTTGGGAATACAAAAAAAATTAATTGAATTCTCTTTAGTCCAAAGTCAGAAAAAAGTTCCATCAGTGGCGCCAAACTCACATCACAGTTCTTCTAGCAAGTTGTTTTTACTGATTCTCCAACCGTAACTGTCTGAGTCACCTTGTCTTTTATGTCTTTTTGAAATTATTTTCCAGATTGTGAACTCTTTTTTATCTAGCCATGACTTGGGAGGAAGCTTTCTCTTGTATTGATTGAGCTTGTTAAGAGAGTATAAGACATTATACTGTGTAAAAACATAAAAACAAAGAAAACTTTGACCTCTTGGTATTAAAAGTCGCCAAAATCATAAGGATCTGTCCTCTGGGCACAATGGATATCTATAGCAAGTTATAGAACTTAGGATCTAAAGTTATGGACCAATGCTCTGACGGACCGACGGAACTAATATTCCTATCATAATTTTCTATCATTAGCTTTGCATTTATTCTTTATGGCTGTATTCCCTTTTATCTAACATTAAACAGTGGGTTTATTTTATTTCTCACATAATCTAAGTACAAAGAGACGGGGGATCGCCGGGCAGAGGGACACGATCCGCGGTCTCTGGGGGACGCAACAACGGGGAAATTAAACGCCACACGCCGGTCACAACAACGGGAAAGTTGTGGTAGGGAAGAGGTAACGATGTTATACCTACCATTTCCATGTTAGGTATGGCATGTTAGGTACAACATGGAAAAGAACTGCAACACGCGGTACACTGTCCACTGTCTCCGGGGGGGAAAGTCCTGCGTTGTTTGAGCCATCCACCCCCCCACCCCAGACCAACCTCCCTTTGCGGATTTTTAGCTTTTCAATACTGCTCGCTACCGTTTCCGTGCTATTATCACGATATAGGCTTCCCATTGAAATACATTACTTCAAAGATCATAATCAACACACGAAAATAATAACATCAACGTGACCTGTACACAAATCAGTAGATTAAATAACGTAACCATTTCAAGAACTACCATAAGACTGGGCTGGGTTTATACTAATTTTGCGTTATTATTTAGTTGCTTTAGTCAAAATAGCTGCAGAAACGTGATTTGACAGTTAGCTTGGAATTTCACCACAGGTACAGTAAAGCCTTGTCTTATCAAATACACATGTTTACATACTTCATTTATTTATTCATAACATTTTGTATTATTAATTTTAAGTAACTAAAGTTATCAAATAAATAGAGGGGTAAAACATGCAATAAGGCTTCCTGACTCTTACTTGTAGTGGGGTAGTGGTATAAAGTAGGAGAAGATGGTAATACTCAACTAATAGTCGGCTACCATAAGTTTTACTGACATACAGTACACTGTAAAAAATGTAATGTGAAATATACAGTAACTTACTGGCAACAATTGTCCAGCAAGTTCCTGTGAATTCATTTTACAGTAAAAGTACCGTACTTCCATTTACAGTATTTTATGTATTCATGTTGTAAGATACAAAAAAAGAAAAAATTACTAAATTTACTATTTACAGTACTATATTGGCTATATTGTGATTTTTTTTTACAGTAATGCTTTAACTAGTGTGATTTCAACTGTGATACTTACTGTGATGTTGTCATGGCGATAAGGTTGTAATGTAAACTTTACAGCATTCCACTGTAAAAATCGTATACAGTGGTGTTACTGTGAAATCTTAAGGAAATACAGATTTCACGCTGTCATTATTTACAGTGTACAGTACTTTACTCAGTTACTGATTACTCAGCACCATTACATGAAAAGTAATGCTAATATTTACTTGTAGCCAGCCTTAACGTTATTTCCTGACATGGTTATGTTTGTCAGCTGTGTGGGCTGTCGTACCGTTACATGTTGGGACCATAGACCGTATATATATTGATGGACAGAGCATCCGGTTCCGAAAAGTGCAACCACTGCGGAAGTAACTTAAACCTGCATTCTATCTGAATTCCTGCAGAGGGCGACACGCGTGGTTG
>NC_048430.1:9016081-9024921 GCF_013103735.1 Etheostoma cragini
GACTCATTTCTGATCTCCACAAACCAATGGGTGACGTCACTCATGCTCTGTCCATTTATATTAACGGTCTATGGTTGGGACACACACCTCGCTTCAACGCAAGCTAGGCCTGTTAACTCCTTAAAATAATGGCATTATTTCTATCTCCCAAATGCAAAATCATGCTCTCCAGTCATCTCAACCATTGAATTCCAGCCGAGGGAAATAACTTTTTTTCTTTTATTCACAGGTTTTTAGTTTTTCTGTATCTGAAATGTTTTGCAGTGTAAAGAAAACACTTCCTTCTGGGTAAAAACGCTTTTTAACTTGCGTTACTGAGTTTCTAAGGGGTGTGATATTACCGTAATTGTATTAGTAATGCAATATATTACAGCTTAACAGCAAAAAGCAACACATTACTTGAATTGCGTTACTTTTGTAACCTTATTACTCCCAACACTGTACACAATGCTACTGACGTGACCAAACAACACAGTTTGTCATTGAATAAAAGGACATATTTCTCTGTTTGAACATTATTGAAAACATTTAGGATCCTGTAAGTCCACATCTCAGCAACATGTATAACATATATAGTAGTTTTAGACATTTTACTGCAGAAAAAATACATATATCTGTAAGACGACGGTGGTTTTCCCACCTTTATTTTTTGCTGTGCTTAAAATTGAGTGTGATGATATTAATAATTGCACACCAGTGTATATCTCTGCCAGTAATTTCTCTATCTTACTAACCTCATGGGGGCAGAATTGGCTGTTGCCACGATTTGATTAGAAATTACATTCCTCATCAGGACATGACAATGCACTTAAGTGTATCAATATATTAACATAAGTTTCCTTTGTTTGCAACAATGCTACAGACCACAGCCTAAAATAAATCAACATAACTGGGAGTGTGTTTCAGTGTTAATCAGGACACATATGCGTACCTTGAGCCAATTGTAACCCATGGAAACCCATTTTCCTTTATAGGCGGACTGTATCTATTTCAAGGATTTTCTTGTATTGAGAACTTCCCACAGGTTCTACTGCTCTCTTTAGCTTTCATTGTAAGTAATATTTCTGTTACTTCTCTCACATGAATAGCGTTGACCCAAGTGTTCCTCAATAAAATGATGCTTATTTTATTGCCATGGTTACCGTGCTCGTTATGATGTTTAAAAAGGGTTGATATGGTGGCGAAAAAACGTTTTTTTCACCAAAGTTAGAAGTTTAGAGAATACATAAGATGTTCTGGTTGTACCAACCTTTACAGGCCTTCACAGCCTTAGTAAAATGGCTGCTTTACAATTTTAAAAATCAAGCTCATAACCCCATTGCGTCTTCTGTTTAAATTTCTTTTATAATTACTTCCATTGTTAATTCTTCTTTTTATTAAGTACTGAATCGTAAGCAGGAACTATCCGAAATAATCAGTTTTTTTTTCTAGTTTTGAAAGACTAATCAAACTGAGGCAAAGACAATGGATTGATACTGACAGACACACACACACACACACACACAAACACACACTGGTGAAAAGATGAAAGAATAAATCACTCACGATTTTCTCCAAAACCACAGGTTGTTTCGCTAAGGGAACAGAGGGATGAAAGGCAAGGAAAAGTGTAAATGAAAGCAAAAGGTAGAACGGCAGGGTGTCTGACTGGCAGGGCAGCTCGCATGCCAAGCCACTGTCACTGTCACTGTCACTTAAAGGGCAGACACGCACATGCAATGTACGCTCCACTCTTTTAAACATGTACACATGCACCTGCTGTCGCATATTTGGAGTACAAGTCAAATATATAAAAAAAAGAATGTGCACATTTGGACTTTTTGAATATCAAATAAAATGTTCTGCATTTAACCTTTGCCAGAATCCTATTTATTCACACTGGCACACACGCACACACACAGACACATACACACACACACACACAAACACACACACACACACACACACACACACACACAACCACTTGCGCACCTGTTTAATAATGATGCTTTGTCAAAAGTTTCCTCTCCATCTCTCCACTTTGTTTAGTTACCTGCCTAGCTATCGCGACGCCCAGGGCCTGTCACTCTGACAGCTGTGCAAAAGATGAGTATAGTGCAGACACGCATGCACACACACACACACACACACAAAACTATTGCACTGTGGGCAGCGGTGTGCAAGGGACTGCTGGTGCCCGCATCAGAATGCAGGTTGGAGGTTTGACATTCCTGGAGGCTGTGTCCGTCTAGCCAGTTAGGAGGAGGACAGCCAATAACACACAGACACTCACACACACACACACACACACACACACACACACACACACACACACTGCCCTGACTATCTGATGAGCCTGATGCTGATCCAAGTCAATAGTAAGAAGAAACAAAACAGCTTTTAAATGTTCCACCTCTTCCCAGGCCTGTGTGTGTGGTAGGTGTAGTCCTGTTGGTGCTTGAATGTATGTGCTTTTCTTGGATGCTTGTCTCTATGCGTGTGTGTGTGTGTGTGTGTGTGTGTGTGTGTGTGTGTGTGTGTGTGTGTATGTGTGTATGTGTGTGTCCTATAGCAGTAATGAAGGCAGTCTGTGAGATTATCACAGTTGGGCACTTGCAGACCTCAAGGTTAAAGGAGCACAAAGGCGCAGCACAAACAGCGTGTGTGTGTGTGTGTGTGTTTGTGTGTGTGTGTGTGTGTGTGTGTGTGTGTGTGTGTGCGTGTGTGTGTGTAAGAAGCAGATTCACAAAAGGCAAGATGAATGATTGGCTTAATGGAGAGAGAAAGAAAGGAAGAGTGTGCCAGAAAATAATTAAGAGAGAAACATAACAGTGAAAGATCGAGACAGGTAATTAGCAGGACTCATGATATGAAAAAATAAATAATAATAATACAAAATAAATTACAAAATGCACACATCCAAGTCAAAGTCTAAATGACTAGTTCATTATGTTCTATGCTTACTTGTTTTGTTTCCATGAGTGAGATAATAAGTGAATTGATCTTAATCTCATGTTTCACAACGTTAGATTTGGGGAAGTAGTTATTAAACAATTTTTTAATTTGAATGGAACCAAGTTAGTTGTTGTCCCCCACCTCAAGCATTGTGAATCATGTCCAGACTCCAGCTGCTCCAGCACATCCAGTGTATTCCAAAAATGTTGAATTATGCCTTTAATAAGATTTATCACTCAAGTTCAGCTATTTACTCTCCTATTAATTCACACAGACATTTCATGAGCTGGTAACCTTGTTTAGGCAACTTGTGTGTGTGTGTGTGTTGGGACTTCTTTTGCCAATATACACACTTAAATCAAAAGTATTGCACAATTATCAAAACCTTACACGAAAGGAGCCAAACACTGAATCCAGCTGTGCACCATTATAAGCTAAATGTCTGCCTCAGACTTTTACAAAACAATACACACACTGATTTTCAAAACACTTAACATACTTGTGTACATTAGACAGAGAAGTATATCATGATGTCACCATCCACACATCTTATCCGGTATTGAGTCGCGGGGGGCAGCAGCTCCAGCAGGGGACCCCAAACTTCCCGAGCCACAACAACCAGCTCCGACTGGGGGATCCCGAGGCCCAGGTCAGGTTGGAGACCTAATCCCTCCACCTAGTCCTGGGTCCTCCCCGAGGCCTCCTCCCAGCTGGACGGGTCTGAAACACCACCCTAGGTGTCGCATGTTGCCATGATGATATTTCCCTGGCTGCTCGACCAGGGAAAACGTTTCTTAGTTTCTGTAGTTTTTTTTTTCACATTTTGTAACTGTATACACTAAATTCTTCTGTTTAGTTTGTTTATGTGCAAATGTGTGTTGTTTGGAATGTACACTGTGTGCATTGAGTATTTGTGCGTTCTGAGTATAAACACAACATTCTTGAATATTTTGCAACACACTTATGCACGTATACTGTCTGTGGTAACTGTAACAATGAACCCCAAAAAAAGGCCTAAGTCATTATAATGAATGGAGAAGAAGTGTTCTTCATTCATTATGGGGTTTTTAATTGAGCTTGTTCAACGGGTTGTTATTAATGTCACGTGATGGTTTGTGTGTGTCATCTGATAAGGAGAATTGAGGGATTTTTCCCTGTGTGTGTGTGTGTGTGTGTGTGTGTGTGTGTGTGTGTGTGTGTGTGTTGATTTGCGTGTAGAGTTCGGGGAGCATGAGGCATGCTTTCAGAAAAAGGGTGTAACCAATCGAGAAACTGTAATTTACAGTACTCTAATCACTGAGAAGTCCAATTGTTAAGCAACAGCAGTGTGTAACTGGTTCAAACAGAATTACTTTAAGACATATGAAACGTGAAAATGGTTTTAAAAATGTTTTATGGTGTAGAGAATATTGGTAAAAAATAATGATGAAAATCAAAAGCCAGATTTACCAGACGTTTCTTTCTTCCGCCCCTACTAGGAGTACTAGTATTTTTATACAGTTTATTGGGAAATTGTTGGGTCTTCGTAAGTTATAGAGCGTGGTCTAGAATCTGTAAAATATCTTGGGATAACTCTTGTTCTGATTTAATACTGTAAATAGAATAATAGATAGCCCTGTACAATATAGTGCAACAAACAGAGAGGGGGTAATTCGTATGATGAACTTTGTGCTCTATGAGGTTGTAAATCTGTTTCTAATGAATCGGTTACTTGTAAATCTTTCAGGACCCAAACTTAAACTTGCTCAATTTCCCCATCGGCTTCCCTAGAGCTAAAGGAAGAATTTACTTTTAATGGTTTTTGAGGAGCCTGTTGCCTGGTCTCGAATTGTTTCCCCAGTGTTTACGACTGTTTAGTCAACCTTGCCAAATGGCCTCTGAAGTTTTTAATGTCGCTCATTCAATTAAAGTTGGAGGGGGAGCTGAACCTGGGGGGGGCAATAAGTCACATATTGGTATTATCCTGCCCTGCTAATTACTGAAGCAATGAACTTTAATTAATATCTGAGCTCGGTGTGTGTGTTTAAGCATGCAAATGTGCATGCGTGAGCATGTGCGCATGTTTGTGTGCTTCTTGGGGGCACTTGTGGCCAACTGTCCTTTATCTCAAGCCATCTCTCTCTTCAACACACGTGCATACACACCCCGATACACACACGAGGCGGGGGCTGACATTTCGCCGAGTGTCTCGGTTCACGCGAGGAACAATGACACAGTGAACCTGGGAAGGCTAGCAGTGCCGTTAGCATTAGCATAATTATCTTAGTTATCAGCGGCGTTGAGGACCAGCTCCAACAACACAACTGAACGCCAAAATACACACCTCCGAGCATTTCTCTGCCCTCACTTTAGTCTTAAGGAATAGTGTGTGGCTGCATTATGTCTTTTTCAACTTAGCCACATCTAAATTCTGGTTATGTAGAAGTGAGTCATTTGATTTCAGTTTGCACATTTTTCCTGTGTGTATATGCAAACAGATAGACACATAACACAGGTGGATGGTGCATCTGCAATTAAAAGCAAAGTGAAAGTACAACAAAGGTGGCGTTAGTGTAAAAGAGAGCTGACGCCTGTGTGTGTGTTTGTGTGTGTGTGTGTGTGTGTGTGTGTGTGTGTGTGTGTGCATTGTAAAATAATTCCCTCTAAAAAACAATAAAGATCTGGCAGCAAGATTGCCATTATGTTTCTGTAAAATTAACATTCTCTCTCAAAATACAGTATAAAGTGTTTTTTTCATTACTTTCATAGTATTCTACCATTAACTAAAATAAAAAATGCAATATATAGCTGTTTTTTATTCTCTTTTTTTTTTTTTTTTACTGTATCTTACATTTGACTGATATCTTCTATTATTTTATAGCCTAAAAATAATTTTAAACTAAAATCATACTGATTTACCAGATTGTACGCATAGGAATAGTCACAAGACATACGTTTTTTTGTGTGAAGAGAGCCTTTTAGTGCATCTGACCCTTTGCACCTGACAGCAAGAACAACTGAATGTTGGACAATGGCTTAGAAAAACCTGGGACATAGCCTTCGCTCTCAAAATGCCCTAAACCGCATACAATAAGTTCAAGTTCTGGATCATGGCAATCCATGCAGTGCCTTGGTCTGACATGAACTACTACGACTACCATTTAAGTCACTGTTCCATTATCTTTATAGTGACTATTATTGGCAGTGTGCATCACCCCCCCCCCCCCCCCCCCCCCCCTCCAAGACACCGCCTACCAAGAGCCTGGCCTGGGTCTGTCCCAGGTTTCTTCCTCGAATTATTGGGTCTTTGTAAATTATAGAGTGTGGTCTGAATTGAGTTAGTGGATGACTGCTGGCCCACTGGACACAATGTGCAAGACAGAGAGATAGGAGTAACAAAAGACAATCTAAATACAAAATCAGCATTCCCCTTGTTTCCTCTCGTCACAATGTGGAGCATTACAACGCAAACAAATACATTTACCAAGCCCTGAACTAACCCCTCAGCTAGCAAATTAGCCATAGTTAGCCTGGACCATCCAACCATTTGAACAGTTTTCCAACAAGGAACACAAGTAGCCCAGACTTCCACAGACTGTTAAATGCTTACATTGTCGAGATAATCATCAGGCTTCATGAATTCACAGGCAAAACTAATTTGGCTACACATAAATTTAGATCTTTGGAAATTAACATGACCTTCTTGTATTGACCTATCAGGCAATCATCTCCAAGATTCCAGCTAGCTGCTGAATCCTTCCATCATGAGAAGCACATCTGTATTCAGAAATGCCGAAACATCCCTCATAGACTTTGCACTGATTTATGAATTAAATCAAATTGGTACCCACCAAATAATTAGCAAGATGGGGATAGATGAAGAAAAGATTGAATCCGGACTCACATGTGCAGTTCAGGTGAAGTTGATCTTACCAAAATGCAAAAAATACTGCATGACAGTGTTAACTCAGATAATTTGGGCGGTTGGTTAGCAGTAAAGTGTTGTATTTTAGGAATACATTGTAGTTCTGTTAAAAAAAAACCTTGTTTAACAGATCCTCTTCTGTATCAACAGTAAAGAGCTATGTTCAACAATCACATGTTCTTACCGTTCAAATCCTGCTGTTAATTAACAGCAATTATTTACAGCGTGTGTGTGAATGTGTGTGTGTGTGTCTGTGTGTGTGTTTGTGTGTGTGTGTGTGTGTGTGTGTATGTGTGTATGTGCGTGTGTCTGAGTCTGTGTGTCTGTGTGTGTGTGTGCGTGTGTCTGAGTCTGTGTATATGTGTGTGTATCTATGTGTGTGTGTCTGTGTGTATGCGTCTGAGTCTGTGTGTGTGTGTGTGTGTGTGCATGGCGGTGTGTGTGTGTGTGTGTGTGTGTGTGTGTGTGTGTGTGTGTGTTGTATCTTTATTTGGTGAGCTAGCTACCTACTGGGCTTCGCCCTGAGCTAGTTGTGCCCTTCACTTCCCTTTGCCCAAAGCTTTGGTACGGCCACGACTGCTGCGAGGCAGACACAGAAACTCTCACAATTAAAACAGCTGTCCTGATGGGAACAGTGGCTTCTTGGAACGTGTAAAAATACTTTGATTTTCATATGTCCTTGTGAGGCTGGAGTGAACGTTTTAGAAAGAGTTTTGGCGGGTTTCTTGAACTTCTTGTGACAGACGACATCTTGACAAGACAAAACAGACACTCATATTTAGGAGCTTGTCCTTTTTCTCTCTCTTCCCTTCCCTTCGCCATCCACCCTTTACCCTCATTCTTTCCTGCCGCTAGCCTTCCTATGATTTTTTTTCCCTTCCCCACATCCTCTCCCTCCCACATCTCCCTCCCACCATCTTTTTGTCCCTCTCTATGATCGTTTCATGTGCACTGATCTCACCTTGTGTGTTTGAAGCCCAAAGAGCAGCGGCGGGCGATTCTGGATCACACCACTAAAGACCCCGACACATCTGAGAGAGGGAGAAAGAAAGAGGAGGATAGATAGATAGATAGATAGATAGATAGATAGATAGATAGATAGATAGATAGATAGATAGCAGGAGGACAAAGAAAAGACAGAGGTACGTAAAATGTGCCTTTCATGTCTGTCTTTAATGCCAGTCATCTGCAGATGTCACTGCTTGTTCTTCCTAGCCAAGCACGCTTGCACGCACAGACACACACACACACACACACACACACACACATACACACACACACATTCACACACACAGTGCTCTCTCAATCACCTTGCCACAGGCTGTGTCCTCCTGCCGCCACTGTCTGTAAGTCTATTGAGTTAGTTCAATCAATGGTGAATTGTGTGTGTGTGTGTGTGTGCGTGCGCGGTTGTGCGTACGTGTATGTGTGTGTGGGGTGAGCACAGAAGCGTCTGTGTCTTCCTCTACGTGCCCCTCAGTGAGTTATATGGAAATATGCACACATTAAAGTAGATTAATTCAATCACGAGCAAGTGCAACACAAAAACGAAGACTTAATAGAACAAGCAACAACAATTCCCCCGACCAACAACTGGAACCACTGCAGTCCCACCTCAACGCGTGTCTGGGTGTCATCTAGATCACAATAAAGACCTTTTGAATCCAAAAATGTGTGTTTGGTTGCAAGTCTAGGTTTGAAAAACATACACGACCACCCAGAGACACGCATGTGCATTCTGCCACATCCTCGCGGATGCAGCTGCAGTCCGGTTCTACACCTGCCCCCGACCTTTGACCCTGGAAGTAAAAGTTGTTTCACCTCTTGTCTGACCCTGGACAGGAAAGAGACTCACTAGTTGAAGGATCACTTGACTGACTGAGCCTGCTTGCCATGTATGTCCATTATCATTGTGTAGACATTGAGTATACCTCTGTATTTATTAGGACTGTCAATCAATTAATACATTCAATCACAATTAATTGCATGGGGGGGGGGGGGG
>NC_048430.1:9025563-9045774 GCF_013103735.1 Etheostoma cragini
TAGATAGATAGATAGATAGATAGATAGATAGATAGATAGATAGATAGATAGATAGATAGATAGATAGATTGATAGATTACAGTGTTGCAGCAGCAAAAGCAAAGTCCCATAGCACAGAATATAATTATAAATAAAATACTAGGATACAGTGTACAAACAGTAAATACATCAAATATGGTATCATAACAATAAATCACAAGACCAAGTATTTGAATATATGCTGAATATAATAATTTTGTATATATAAGTTGAGAATACAAAAATGCTTAAATAGTATAATAAAATGTAAATAGATTAATTATGCCAGTTGAATAGCTCTTAATGCACCAAAACGTGTTTTACTTCAACGTGTGAGTCTCTTGGCTACCACCAGTGTCCCGACTGCATCCTAAACTTCATCTGAACTTTCCAAATAGTAGAACAATGGCCCTATAAAAGTACTGCTGGGTAGTACTCATGGGGCTAATGGAGCAGGTTTTAAGACAACCCTTGTGTTTCCTGTGCTGAAATCACGAGGCTTGACTTATAGCCTGTGAGTGTACGTGACTTTGTAGATTGCGTGTTTGCGTGCATTCATGTGAATGCACCCGCATAAAGTAGGTGGGGTGTGCATTCTTACACTCTGCTAAACATCAGGAAGAGTAAATCTGTCAGCACCCATTATGCACATCTGGTGTGAGGAAATCACCGGGCCAGCATGTCCATAACAGCTTTGAACTGGCTTTTTATGTGTTGTTTTGGAAACAGTCTTTTAATAAAGAATACAACAAAATACAGTTGATGATCCAGAGATTTCAGGATTTAAGAGCCAATACACTAGGCATTTTTTGACCAACCAGCAGAGGCAAAAATGGCAATTTTTTTGTGCTCAACAAACTCTGGCCCATTGTCAGAAATCTTTTTTCTGACAATGGGCCAGAGGATAAATGGAGTTTAACTTTTGTGAGCCACTGGCAGCTCCCCCGGAGTTTCCTCTGTCGTTAAGCATTGACGCACAAGATCTTGTTGAAATTAAAGATGGAAACTAGGCACACCTTGTTACAGAGCTGCGCCCAACGCTAACAAAGCCAAATAGTCTCTATTACTCAGTGTAAAGCCAGTGTGAAGATTTAAATTTGGAGTTCTGTGAGTTCTTGTTGGAGTACAAGCAGAAGCAGCACTCCACTTTGTCCTAAATGAAGCCAGTAATGGGTTTCTCCATTAGAGGATGTTAACCTGAACCGAGCCCGACGGGACCCAACGGTAGTGCTTTTCACTCTAGATGAACACGACAAAGCCAATGAACTCAATGACTTACTTCAGATTTGAAACACATGACTTTTCTCAGGAGACTGAGGCAGAGGCCTTAGAGACCATGACTAACTCTGAGGCCCCTGAACTGCTTCAAATCGAGCCTCTGATAGTACAGGCAATCTTCTGCAGACTCTGTTATAAGAAATCTAAGGGTCCAGATGGACTGCCGGCTTTTTTGTTAAAAAAATCCGTGCATTAAAATTATCTGCTGGTTGGTGCCCTATTTTTCAAAAACCCTTGTATCATTGAACACTGCGCCAGATCTCTGGAAAAAGTCCATAATCTATTCTGTAGTAACATCTTCTGCCAATCATGGTTTCAGACCAGTAGCCTTCACATCAGTTGTACTGAAGTGTTTTGAAAAAGTCATCGTAAACGTGTACTTGTATGGATCCTTTACAGTTTGCATACAGGTGTGGGGGGACTACAGAGGACACTGTCATTAGCATGACACACCTCATCAGCAATTACCTTGGGAACCCTAAGGCCTGTGCACGTGTTTTATTTGCAGATTTTAGCTCAGCTTCAAACTCAAAAAATATCATCCTCTTACAAAGGATCTCATCATCAAATGGATATAGTCCTTTTAAACAGGTCAGGTAAAAGGTCAGCGGCTCTCTCTCAGAGGTCAGACACTGCCGTACAGGAGCACCCCAAGGCTCTGTTATTTCGTCTAGCCTCTTCGCACTTTAAACCAGGGAATAATTATCTAATGAAATTCTCAGACAACATGATGAAATTGCCTCTTTCAAGATCTGGTGTAACCATCACCGCCTTGGCCTCAACACCATCAAAGCCAAAGAAATCCTATTTGACCCCAGAGAGGTGAGAGCCCGTGAACACGTTACCATGGGGAATTATGCGATGGAACAGGTGTGCTCATACAAATATCTTGGCATCATTTTAGACAGTAACTTAAAGCTACGGTGCGTACTTTTTGATGCCCCCATGATGAATTCTAAATAGTGACAAGAAAACTGTCGGTGCATCCACATGATACAATCATGACTGATACTGAGAGATCACAGGGAGAGTTGTGTGGAGCTGACAGTCTTAATTAGCTTTGTAGCAACTCATTTGGCAACGGCTTGAACGTAATGGACATTTTTTAATGCTCAACGACTCTGACAAAGGGCACAAGTTCCAGGCTGGATAGAAAGTCACCTGTAAAAAGACCCCGAAGAGACCTCCGTAACCGCTAAGTTGTTAGCTTTTAGCCGCAACAATCGGCAAGTTTTTATCTTTTATGGTTATTAAATGATTCAACTATGAATCAGAGGTGCTGTTTTTGCTCGTGGACGAGCCTCTCGGGTTCAGAAGGTTATTATCAAAAGTTAACGCCCTAACGCTTTAATATGGTGTGATCATGTGGATTTTCCAGGTGCAAAGCTGTCCCTAAAGAACTCCCTTTCTTCGTAGACTCAGGCTGTTTGGGACAAAGTGTATGCTTATGTTCTATAATGCCATGATAAATTGCATCAGCAGCTAAGCATGGCAGCAGGGTATGGAACCCTCTCAGTCTGGTCAAAAGCTAAAATAGCAAATATGGTCTAAACAGCAAAGCAAGTAACAGGGGAAAAAGTCACACCCATCCCGCCCACATCCATAGCACCACTGAACAAACAACCAGTCCAGTCCTCATTACTGTAATGCTGTGCTGGATTTAACCTATGCGATTAAATGTGTGTTTGTATGCAGCTGTCAGCAGCGCTTCTTGCCCAAGACAATATTTTCTACTTATCTTATCTCTATCTCTGATCTCAATTCGTTAAGACAGCACGTTTTCTATCGTGGCCTTTCATTTCCATGGTCGATGTATTCATTAACTTTGAGTATTTGTCCCTGTCTTGTCTTAATTTAATTCAATGGAATGAAGCTGTATCCAGTTGTTTGTCCTGTTGTTTTAAGCATTGACACAGTGAGCTGGTAAGACCAAGAAATGTAGAAATCTGGAACGAGGACCTTTCCAGCTGCCCCCGATACGTTCCCTGTTCTATAAAACAGTCTATGGACCTTAGTGTTAAAGGTCACGCTCAGATGAATCAGCATCAGGACTGACTTTTTTTCCTTGAATTCATATTTAGATGGATGTCATCTAGTGCCTTCGTCAGAGCATCCGGCCCTAGGTCTTTATTGAAGCTTAGATACAGTAGATAGAGTTTGCATGAATGATGGTAGATTCAAAGAAAGTTTGTTATATGTTCAAGTGGTTGCTGCAAGAATTTCTGCTTTTAATTCTTTTTAATCTTCGCCTTTTTGTCCATCATGTTTTTCTTTTCATTGCCAAGGAGACGGAGTCATGCAGCTGACCTTGCTACCTTGAGTGTGCGCCGAGCTTAATAATGTAGAATGCTTTACGGGCATTAGACGACAATCATTTTAGCTGCTACTAAAACACAGTAGATCTGTGTAAATGAGCCCTGAACTGCCCGTCTGCATGGCTGCTTTGTTGTTTTTGTCTTGTCTGTGTGGCTGTGTGTATTCTTGTACATTGGTGTATATTTTTCTCTCTCTCTCTTTTTTTTTCTCGTTGTCTTTTCTGTGAAAATACTGCATCACACCGCACATGCCGTCAATCCATTTCCTCTGGAAACCTCCCCACGCAGCGTCTCTTTTTAAACGGCAGGTCCAAAAGGTGAGAGTGGTGTCGTTTCACATTGTTTTCAGTAGGCGCCACCCTGTCCACGCCCAGAAAGAGGGCACAGATTCCTATTCCATTTGGAAAAATGGCCAAATATCCTGTATTTTTAGCGGACAGGTTGGCTCAGCGGTAGAACGGGCGCATATGTACTCAGAGGTTATGCCCCAACGTAGAGGTCCAGGGTTCAAATCCAACCTGTGACCATTTCCTGCCTCCTCACTCTCAGCGTCCTGTTATGTTAAAAATGAAAGGTGAAAAAGCATCATATAAAGAAAATACTGTATTTTAGTGACCAGGATGGATCAGAGGTATAACAGGCGCACATGTAAGGAGAGGTCATGCCCCAACGGAGAGGTCCACGGCTCAAATCCAACCTGTGACCATTTCCTGCCTTCTCTGTCTCTCTCTCTCAGCTTGCTGTCCTGTCAAAATAAGGCAGAAAAGCCTGAAAACTCATCTTTAAAAAAATGTACAGTATTTCAGTAGAGATGGAAATACACACATGGACCGGCGGGCTGTTGATGTTGATGTCTACTGTAGATTACTTCTGTTTATCTTTAACAAGGATGACATATCTCTGTGTTCTTCTTTGTCATGAATGGACTTTTATTTTTTTAAGTACAGCTTTAAAGGCTGGTGTAACTTATGGGTAACTTACTTACTGTCCCTTGTGTGCTGGTGTGCTTGTCTTTGCCTTCTATTGACCAGCGGTCCTGTCCAGAATGCCCACACTGAGCTGTGTTTGATGTCCAATTGATCTGAAAAGCCTGATAACCCTCCATGCATCTTAGGAACAACCTGGTGTGTGATGTGTGTTTGTGTCTTGCGGTGACTCGGGGCGCGGTAACAGCAGCTTGTCTTGTCTTGGACATTGTTGGTGTTGATTGTTTTTTTATTATTATTGATATTTATCGTTGGTGTCATATTGACAGTAACAAAGCAGAAAGTAAAGGCAGGAAGAACGCACTGAATCCTTGTGTTTTTATCAGGAAATATAATTGCAAATCTTACTGTAACTTATGCGCCGTTTTTATTTAATTTTCAAAACGTAGAAGCATTCGTAGTTTTGAATTGAGGAGAAAGATGACAGCGCAAAATTCATATGTATTTGACAGCACTGACCACTGGGCATTTCACACCTCACATTTTAATTTCATTTTATCTCTGTCTTCTGACTTTGCCGATATAAAAACCCTTTTCTTCTCCGTCTCCGACTACCCTTCACCTGCATCCGTCTTTACTCTGTCCTCGTCTCTCTCGTCTCCCTCGTCTCCCTCGTCTCCCTCCTCTAACATCGCTTCATCCCTACCCATCCCTTCATGTCAACGCTCTAAATCTTCTCTTATTTGCTTTTAAACATTAGAAAGCTGACAGCTGGTCCTTTCTCCTTCTTTAACCTCTGCCGCCCCTTGTGTGTGTGTGCGTGTGTGTTTGTGTGTGTGTGTGTGTGTGTCTATCAGCCCAAGGCACTGAGGCAAATAGCAAAGTCCAGCTGCATAAGCTCAGACACACAGACACACACACACATGCACGCACACACACGATTCACTCTTTTGTATTCCGACTGATCAGAATATCATAATTATTACATGGAAAAACATTGTTATTAGGACGCACATTTCCTTGAAACTGACTAAATCTGCATCTGCCAGCACAGTCGGATTACAGCTGACTGCATGTGTGATGAAGTAAGCCTGAGAAGGGGAGGACCAACGCATCCGAGGTCTTCGCTTCGCTTTGCGTCTTTGGCACCTGCTTCCAGGAGTGAAGCAGCGGCTGCAAGTCGATGGAGCAGAAAAACACTGAGCTTTCCTTCTGCTTGTCTAATCAGCAGGGTGGCACTGAGACACCTGGAAGGACTCCAAAGGAAACACACACACACACACACACACACACACACACACACACACTCGATGTCCGCTAGGATGAGTGGCTAATGTGTAATGAAGAAGAAAAGACACATCTGCACATAGCTGCTCTGTTCTTGGAAGGGGGTAGAGAGAGGGATAAATGGAGAGAGACAGGCAGGAAGAGGGAATAATAAAGATGTACAGCATGCATCAGCTGCTGGAGTCAAACTGATCAATCTGCCTGCCATGCTGCCAAACACGAGCAGGCGCAAAGACATGACGTTTGGAGTTTGGACCGAAAATCTTGAAAGCTTTTTTTACGCAATCTGTCAGGAATGAAGGTGCATTATTTAGTTTTTTACACTTAACTTTTGTATTAATGCTAAAACTGTGACGTCCTGGTGGCCTTTGGGCTCACTGTATCAATTGTTTAATAATAATAATAATAAATTGAATTTGTATAGCGCTTTTCCCAAGCTCAAAGTCTCTTAACAGAGTAGAAACAATGTAAAAAAAAAATAACAAAAATTAAAAAGTAAGGATAGGCAGAACAGAAAAGATGGGTCTTCAGACAGGACTGAAAAATGGTGAGGGACTCAGAGATGCGGATCTCATGGGGGAGGGAGTTCCACAGCGTGGGAGCTGCCCAGGAAAAGGCTCTGTCCCCAAAACTGCGGAGCTTTGACTTGGGGACATAGGTGTTTGTGTCCTCTGTAAATAAAAGTAACAATCCACTCACTTTACTTCCATTTTGACCATGAGTACACAGTGACAACAACATCTTACATTGTAAATCCTGCATTGAGACCAATGTTTGGGTGAAGTGCCAAAATGTTTGATTACAGGTGCATATTAGAAGGATATGCATATGTATTTAATGCTTGGAAAAGCAGACTGATTGCTCTCTTTGTTGTAGACATTGCGAGACTTTGGGAAACAGACAAAAAGACAAACACCAAAGCAAATCCTCAAAAACATAATGCCAGATTATACTTGTACCATGTTGGGAGCTCAGAAAATAAAAACATAAGATTATGAAGAACAGATTTAGAAGATTTAAGAGAAAGAAGTGAAGAGACGGAGGGAGGAAGAGTGATTGAAAGAGAAAGAGGGTATAATAAAGAAAGACATGTGTAGCCGTTGTAAGGACATGGATTTACTGTCTTAATACAGTTACATCGCTCCCAAAGGGGACCAAAGAATTAGATATGGTCATTTCATCAGACGGGGGGCCCAGCGGATGGGAGGAGGATTAAGAAAAGACTGAAAGAGGAGAGGAAAAAATAGATGATAAGAAACGGAGATGGACGAGGGGATTGCGGGATAGACTGGAGGAGGAGACGGAAAATTATTTTAGCTCATAGCTTTTATGGAATTGAAGTAAATCTTTACAATCAGGAACTACTTAGGAGTTGATTTGAATATGCGGTACGTTTTTTCCCAACAAGCGTGGTCTAGTCCTACGTCGACCCCAAAACCAATCACCTTGGTTTTTAGAACCCCTGGCACTCCAAAACCTGCGAGGACCCAAATGGCCTCGGGAATTGTGGGAAGGGAGACGTGAAAAAGCATGAGGCTTCCTTCCAGCCAGGGTCACTGCCACACCAGCTGTCTCCACACAGGGGACCGGGACCGACACACACACACACACACACATATACACACACACAGCCTGCTAGATACACATAAACACAAATAAATGTACCTCATCATCATCTATGGATGATTATTGCTTTTTTAAAGACTGAAAATGTTGATTCAAAGATGAGATCGGAAATAAAAGGGTTCAGTGGTAACACAAACTGGCAAAATAAAATTACACATATTACATCAGTTCTTTTTTTTAGCAATCTTATTCCTTTTGAGTTTTTTTAATTCTGATGTAACATGGATGGTATTTAGCAAGCCTCAGAAAACTGAAAGTGGCTCTCCTCTCCACCTTATTCTGCCTTGAGACAGAAAATGAAAGAAAAATAGTGACACAGGAAGAAAAAAGGAGAGCAAGAGGAACAAATGAGACTGATAGAGGAATGAAGAGGACAGTTGAAAGACTGTGAGAGAGTGAGACAGTTGAGAAGGAGGAGAGAGGCCAAGGCTCAGCACCCTCAGACATATGGCTGTCTCCATCTTGATTACACTTCAGCTGGCTGGAAGATTACCAGCTCTGTGTGTGTGTGAGTGCGTGTGTGTCCTCCTGCATATGCTTGTGCATGTGTGTGTGTGTCCAAGAGCTCCCGCCGAAGCCTGAAGCCCGCTAAAGATTACTCGATACCACTTAACTTCAGTTGTGAGACGCTTATTTAAGATTACAGGGCTCTGTTGGAGTGTGTCGTCCTGCTTAGTGCGCTTTAAGAAGTCAGTGAGCTCGTGCCAGATTATGAGACGGCACTATGTTGTTGCTTGTGGACATGAGTAAGTGTGTGTGTGCTCACACTTCTTCAGCTGGTCTTCGTGGATTACTGACATATTGAGTGCAGTGTGTGCGCCTATGCGTCTCAACACCAAGATTACTCCAAGTCAAATAGATTTAGCCCCTGGGTCAGCGGGAAGATGAGAAGGCGAGATCAGATGGCCTGTGATTTTCTTTAATCTCAGGCACTTCTACTGCCAGTGGGAATTTGAAGTTGCGTGCATATGTATGCCTGCAAACTTACAATACATGTGTTTTTGTGTCTTTTTTTAATTGTATTTCATTCGCATGTTTCTCAATGCTCCGTGTGTGCTTGCTTCTGTGTGTGGTCTCGTCTGGCTGGGGTTTTCTTGGAAGGAAACAAGTCCATATGCTACAAGAAGACAGCCTGTGACCTCACACCGGGACTCTGCTGTAGTCTGCCACTATCTGCAAGGAGGACGAGAGACACAGCCCGAATGAGGAGGAGAGAGAGAAATAAAATGGGAAGGGGGGCAGAAAGATGAACAGGGGAGGAACAGAGGGGAGGGAGCGAGAGATGCCAAGACAGAGGGAGATAACAGCAGAGAGAGGAAGCTGAAGACACTAGAAAAGTATACATGAAATCATGTGACATGTTAAAAGTAAAGTCATGCTGATGCTTACCAGAGGGACAAAAGAACCAAACGACCTGATGTTGAGGAATATTTGGACAAAAGCACAGTTGAGGTTTGATTTCATGTTCATACAACCTGTGAACAGTAAAATATTACCCAAACTGTCTATTGGAAACATCCATCCCAGTTTATAGACCGACTGGTTCTACTTTGACCTTTGACCATGCAAGGTTTTCTATGCAATGTTGATGTATAACTGACGTTGTATGTCTGTTCAGTTTAGGTTTTACCACCAAATCCACTTGTTAGATATCCCCATCTGACTATGTTACACCGAGGTCATGGTTTACCCACACCTCAGCAGGGAGTCCAGACCAAAACCAATCCTTTGCTTGGGGGTGCATGCAGAATTCTTTGAGTTAAGACATTTGTGAACTTAAAGACTTCTCAGATGCCAAAACGCGGCACAGCAGTTAATAATAATGGCACAGTTATCACGTTGGCTACTATCCTGTTTTTCTGTCATGATAACATTACAGCAAAAGTTGAGCCAAATGATGGCGAAAACAGCAACAATCAGATGCAAGTCCTGATTCTCTTGCCCTGTCCATGGTGCTGATGTCACTGTGGCCCCCAGAGGAGACACAAACATTCCACGGGGAATGTCACGGCGTCATCTCGGATTGTTTTTCTGCTCTTTAGTAATCAAGGAAACTGCAACCAATCACAAGACTACCAAGTATTATCAGATTCCCTTCATAGATTTTAGCCACAAATACAATGTAGAAGTGTGTGATGGATGGATGGATGGATGGATGGATGGATGGGTTCCTTAGTGTGTCTCTGTACATGTGTGTATCTCAATACGTTTGCGTGTTGAGGTTGAGCCTTGAAAGAAAGATAGTCACAGAGCATGAGACAGACATTACGTTGAATCCAGATGGACACTAATGGGTCAAGGTTTTGTTTTTTTTGTCTTTCAAGCATGCATAAACATCTTTCAAAGCCCATTATAGCTGACGACCCGCTGTCCCGCGGAAGACGCCGATAGCCAGAGGGCGACGAAAGAAGAATAATAAGAAAAAATTAGTGTGTGTGTGTGTGTGTGTGTGTGTGTGTGTGTTTGTTGGTTTTGCAATGCCCTGAAATCAAAAGGCATCTTTCTTTCATTTTTTAATAAATGCCCTGTATGCTTCCATGTAAGTGTGTGTGTATCCACACCATTGCTCCACATAGCCAGTGGCAGTGTTGTGACTGAGGATAGCACTGAGGTCTAACATACTATAATTGAATTACTGAATGTTTATTTTCTACATATAGCATGTTTCAAATAATAAATCAGGAATAAATTACTGCTTGCATGTAAGAGGGACCTCACATTTAGTGTGTCATGTTGCATGCTGATTCCATAAACCGCAGACAAATGTCCCAGAATATCAACTCTAAACCTGTAAATGGTGAGGATGAAGGAGCTGTTCATACATATATAAAATATAGACATATTTTATCATGAGGATTTTTACTCATGACATGACTCCTACTACTAGGAGGTGTTTTTAATTGTTTTCGGACTACAAGAACATCAATCTTTTTTACTTTGCTAAAGGAAATAGTCAGACAGAATTTGCTTGTATGTATATGTTTTTCTTTTGTTTGATTTTTTTATTGTAAAAAAACACTTGAGATTTTATCAGACTTATTACTTATCCTTTAATGCATCTCTTGGCACTTGGATGGAAATCAATCATCCAGCTTCTCTTGATCACAACTTTTCAATCTGACCCGTTTTCCTATATCAATGTTCTTTTTATTTACCCTAAATAACATGCTTGAGTCCACACAACGCTCTATGGCAAGTACACATCTTGTGTCTCTAATTTTATCGCATTTGAAAAAAAAAGTGTTTTTGAAATAGTATTGAGTAAAAGTTGAAATATTCCAGTCTGTGATTATCCATCAACATCCATTCCTTTAACTTCAGTCTAAATAATTCCTAATTACTGCTTTTCTAACTCAAACATTAGGGTTTAATTTCTTATAAATGAGGTTTATTTTTATCACAAATTCCCAAAAATAAAAATAAAGTTAATAAGTAAGTGTTATATAGTGTTGAAAATGGCAAAAAAGGGGAAAAAAATGATAAAAAAAGCATCGATAAGGTGTTCATTTTCATTTTGATGGGAAGACGTTAATCCATAATGTTAATCAGAAACGACAATATAGTCAAACTGCCGCCTGCTGTTAAAGTATGAGCAACCCTAGACAATCACTGTGACACAAACACAAAAAACATCTACAGGGGCCGGCTTGTGCAGCATTGCCCCCCCCGGAACATTTCACCCCTTACCACTGTGTTGAAGGGCAGTCTCTCCAACCATTAATACATCCTCAAACCCTTTACCCGGGCCCCTGACATGGCTAAGGACCTGAAATTGCTTCCACGAATGGGAGCC
This sequence comes from Etheostoma cragini, assembly GCF_013103735.1. Taxonomy (NCBI): domain Eukaryota; kingdom Metazoa; phylum Chordata; class Actinopteri; order Perciformes; family Percidae; genus Etheostoma; species Etheostoma cragini. The sequence continues at coordinate 9,036,807 of NC_048430.1, forward strand.
ATGACATCGACTGGGTAGACCGATACAGAGCATCAAACGTACTGTGGCTTCTAAAGAACTTTGGCCTGTGTGTGTGTGTGTGTGTGTGTGGTGATGGTTGGTTGTCAGGGCCACAGAGAGAAAGAAGCTCAAGCATGAATGCAGTCTGTGTGTGTGTGTGTGTATGCGTGTGTTGCCATGAAATCTTTAGTATAATATTTGCACAGCGGCCACTGTGGATAAGCGAGATAACCTCAGAGCTTGAATCCGATCCCCCCGCGGTGAAACAGCAGTTTGTCTCTCTCTCTTTCTCTATCTGTCCCCACCTCTGAAACTATCCCTCTTCCACTCTCTAATGTGTTCATTTTCATACACTCCTCCTGTGTGCTTTTCTCAGCTGACCGCCCATTGACGACCAATCATCTATTATTAGCCTGCATTGAGCCGATCACTGTGTTGTGCGAGCGTGTGTGAGCGTCAGATGTAAAACATGGCTGTCTTGTTCAACTTGCAGAGCGGCGTGTCTTCCAGAGCGTTCGTCGATAAAACAGGGTAGAGATGGAGGGACAGACATAGAAGGCAGGAAGGAGGGAAAGAAAGGAAGGAAAGAAAAGGAGACAATTAGGTAGCAAAGAGAAAATGGAAAAGGACAAGAGAGAAGAAAAACGAGATGAGGAATGGAAGCAGAGGGATTTCTGGGTGATGAGTGGAAAGGTAAAGAGCCAAGGTATCGCCAGAGGAGTGGATGGAGGGATTGGGCGGAGGGAGAGGACTCTTGGCAGAGCGCGGTGATAATCCGGCGCCTGTGTGAGTGATTAGCATATATGCTAAACACTTCAATTCTATCAGCTAACACTGAGAGGCTGAGATAAGTAGTGCAGTACGTGCTCCTCCCTCCACCTCTGTCTCTGTCGCTTTCTGACTCCTGTCGTTTGCCCTTCTTGTTATTATTTTCATCCCCCCCCTCCCCCCTCATACTTTTCTCCATTCATCCTTAATTTCCCTTTTATATCCTATTTGTCAGAAGCGTTCGGTGGTCTGTTTTCCCTGCATGTTTTCTCCTCAGTAATCCTTTCCTGCTCTCTTTATTATATCCATCATTATCTTCTATTCAATTTTGCTTATTCCTGCTCTCTTGCCCTAACTTTTCTTATCTTTACATATAAACGTACATTTGTCTGGGCTTTCGATGCCTTATCTTCACTCAAGAATTGCTTCTGGTTTTTCCCATAAATCTAAACAATGTTATATTAGCAAAACCAGGGGGTCAGCTTTATTAAAATCATCTTCCATATCCAGGACTTCTCTATAAATCTCTTCCTCCGCTGTGTAACTCTGAGGCTGCGTTACACAACAAGGGGCGATTTGTGTTAGCATCCTACCACATGACAACAACCCACATCCTTGTTATTTGCAAAAGATGATAATGTGTCTGAACACACACACACACAGTGTATGCCTGCGCACACACACTGACACACCTACACTTGAGGAGGTGTGCGAGGTGTCTAACTATGTTTGTGCAGAGTTCTAGTGAAACACATTGGGGCTCTTCAGATTCCATTCAAATGCAAAACACTTGCACAACCACACACACACACACACACACACACACACAAACACACACACACACACACACAAATACAGTACTTATCCCTGCCCACACACTCAACTCATTTGAACACACTTACGACTCATATGGATGTGTTTTACAGCCCAGAGAGGGAGAGAGGAGGTGAAAATTAGGGATTTAAAGTGGACACTGTACTGTAATGACCGATTGTTGTTGAGCGAACAATACCACCCAAAATTTACTAGTGACGTCTTGAAACTCAACTGAACTAGTAACAAAATGAGTTATTGTACTTTTAAAGGGTTACTTCACCAATTAGCATTAAGCTTTGAAGCAGAAACCTGGTAGTATTTTTTCTAATGACCGTGCTTCCCTCCCTCATGTCCCCCTGGGACGAGAGATCTCTGTATTGCGGGTCTGGAAAAACGCCTCTGAGGACGCAAATGTTGTCATTTTGCATCATCTGAGTCCTTTTTTGCCCAGAGGTATTGAACTACAAGCCAGCTAGTTCCGCATGTTTTCAACCCGCCCAAACGGGGTTGGACTCTTTACCCAAAACGAGCCGAAGCGAGTCAAGTATGAGCCTAAGTTTTAACAATTATGTACATTTAAACTACTGCACATGTGTACCCCCGGGATACATAGGTACATATCAGAGAATATATGATATATAATGTGGTATTTATATATTTGTCTAACACCACTTGAACCATGGTGAAACATTTCGTGCATGTGGTTGAAATGACAATAAAACACACTTGATTAGAATGTCTGTAAATGCTAGGCGTGGCTTAGGAGTGGACTTGTAGAGCAGCGAAGCAACTGCATTCTGGGATTTGGTGTCTTTCATCCACATGAGACAAAAACATATTTTCTGGCTTTTCTCAGCCTAGAAGGCACCAATTAAAAAAAAAAAAAAAAAAAAAAAAAAAAAACTTCACATTCTACTATATAAGTGACCCAATTTGAAGATATATTCATCATTCCGGTGACGGTGAAATATACTTTCAACTGAGCCTCAATTTAGATTAGAAATTTAGATTCAAAATTGAATTGTCTTTACAATAATGGGTTACAATGAGCTCAGTTAAACGCTTTTCTGGCCTAGTTTTTAAAGGAAAGTCATGCGACAAAAATAGTTTTTCTTTCTTTCTGCCCTTTTTCTTTTCCTCCTTCCCTTCTCTCCTGTTTCAGCTAGCATCTGTTTGTCTTCAGCATTGAGGCGCAGGGCCTCCCAGCGCTCCTGGCCTTCCAGACTGACACTTCCCTCTGACACTTCCCTCCCATCTTTTATTCAGCTGCTGCCCAGACAAGGGCTCCTCCAGACGGGCTGTGCCTTCAGGCGAGCCCCGGGCTTCGACGCCCAACAAGGCCTCTCGAGTGGAGCTCCGCACTCCAATCCTGCCCCTGGACACACACACACACACACACACACACACACACACACACACACACACACAGACTTTCACACACATACACACAGAGAGGTTCAAAAACCTCCTCACATAAGCATGCAGCACACACACACAGCAGAGTATCATTCATATTGGTCACGTCACCTTTTGTTTTTATTCATGTGACTAGTTATTCATTTATTGTGGCAATTTAATTCATTTGCTCACTGGAGAGTAGGAAGAGACGGGTTTTATGACTATGCTGACGACGTGGAATGACAGGCACTCACTGCAAAGATGTCATTTGATGGATTTCATCGTAAGCGTAAATGCATATGAGCGGTGTCTTGCAGCATGTACATATCCTCACAAGGAAAGATGAAGAGGTCACGGTAAGGAAGAGGTTGTTTACTTGTGAATAGGACGGGAAAAAGTATGTGTGTGCATGTGTGTCTTATAATGGATGATATGTTATCCTGCTGTCTCACTGAGGGCCCGCAGAGAGAAAGGATACATCCTTGAATTTGTTTGTGTCTATATATGAGTGTGTGTGTGTGTGTGTGTGTGTGTGTGTGTGTATATGTGTGTGTGAGACAGCCAAGCTGCTTAGCCCTGGAGCAGCTCCAAACAGGAAGACTTAAGCTGTGGTGTTGAGAAATACTTCCAGGTTAATGCAAGGTCAGCGGAGGGCTACAGGAAGTGTTAAGCTGACAGCTGTGTCCATCTATCTAGCTGACACATACACACACATGTAAGGAGAAACACATTCATGCACACACGTACACACACATGCAGACACACACGATTATGGTGCCCAGGGACAGTGAGGAGCCTTCTGGTCTATCACTCATCCTGTTTTCACTTCATGGCACAGAAACAGAAAAGAGGGGCAGACAATCAGGCAAGTAAGCAAAAGAAAAGAAAAGAAAAGAAAAGAAAGAAGGGCGGCAAAGCCAGAAAATGTAAGAGAGAGAGAAAAACTGGGATTAAGCAAGACGACACATTCCTGACTAGGAGGCACACTACTAGGGAAGTGTATGTTTTTAGTTTTACACAGTGTATGGTATGTGATGATTGTGTATGTCTCACCTTCACCTGAGTGTGTCGGTGTGTGTCTGCCTGTGTCGTGTTAAGGATAGGCGCGGATAGGCGACAGCCATTGTGTTCAAGCGAGCATATGGTTTCTGACACATCTCTTTCTAGTGCCATACTGTCAGTCTATACGGCATAATGGCAGCCAAGACAGCAGTCCTTTTTACTGTGACTGAAGGCCCGTTTGAAGGGAAACATGGAAGAGCATTAGTGGAAGTTTATTCCCCGGCTTATCGTTTTGGACTCCACGGACGAAGATGGTTTTTGAAAGTGGATTCGCATTAAAGGAAAAAAAAGTTTGGGCCTTCAACTTACTTTTTCTTGATTTCTATTTATACCAGCTGGACCAGTGTGATTCTCAGAGGAAACGGGAGATTGAGGTAATAATAAATGTAAATGGACTGTTTTTACATAGTGATTTCCTAGTCTTAACAACTGCTCAAAGCGCGTCTACGTAGTACAGGAACCATTCACACACATCCATACACTGTGGTGGAGGCTGCTGACCAAGGTGTCACCTGCTCTACTCACACACATTTACACTCTGAAGGCGCAGCATCAGGAGCAACTCGGGGTTCAATGTCTTGCCCAAGTACACCTCAACATGGGACTGCAGGGCCAGGGATTGAACCACCAACCTTTGATTGGCCGGCAACCGCTCTACCAGTGCCACAGCCGCCCAAAATAATACATTTTAAGTTAGTTGGAATATTACTTGGAATGTCAAAATAGAAAAGGAGGAGGGTTTCCTTTCTTATTGTTTTCAAGGGATCGGATGGAAAATCCTGAAAATGGAACTGTTTTAAAAGCACTCCTTAATGATATAAATGGGATGGGAGATCATGTTTATTTGCTTTGTGATTTAGCAATTGTCTTCATCCCTAATTTCCCTTGCTTTTGTACTTCAGATAGCCTTAAAATAACTCAGTGTAGACTTAGCCGGTCCTACCAGACTTTGGTACATTTCGTTTGTACAGAGCGTCGTTAGAAGTGTTAACTTCCTGGACGGGTACTCTGTTAAAGTTTAAACACATTGGATCTGCCCAGAGCCACTCTGGATCTGCCATAACCAATCGCTAATGTTTGGTCGTGATGCACTGTATATCATGTGCATGTGCAACAAGAGAGGAGACCGACAAGGCTTATTTTTAGCATTAGCATCCCAGGTGTTAGCATCATAGCGTTATCCTTAGCCAACTCCTTCACTACTAATGGAGCGAGCTGGAAAATCCAACTTTTCCCAAACCCTGTGAGGAGGAGGGCCACAACATTTTGGCCACCCAACAAAACTCAAACTAACGCACGAGTTCAACGTCATAGTTCTCAGCCACTCCCTCTGTTCGCTGATTGGACCGAGACACAAGACTATACCACAAACCCAGGCGGTGTACTGAAGCAAAATGGAAATTGAGCGGAAGTATGTAGGAGGGCAGAGCCAGGGTTGTGTACATTTTGTTGGTTGCTATCAATTTAACATGGTTTCACATTTAGCGGGGCTACAAAACCTTTTTACAATGTCTTAATCTGTGTTCATTCATTACAATGTAAATATATTCCGAAAAATCAACATGTCAATCTAATATAAATTACGCAAATTAAGAAACACCAATACCTAATGTCTCATGCCAACACAATAGGTAATGCATCTCAAATCCTACATAACATGTGCATTATATTGTCTTAAAAAGTTGCATAGTGAAGCAAAAGTCTTCTTTTTTGCATTGTAGCTCATAAAAAAAACCATGAAAAAGCCTTCCTTTGTTTTTGATCCATTCAAAACTGCACCACGTTTGGTGTGACTCATGTCATGTTAACCATGTTCCCTTTCACAAAAACTCTACTGTAAACACTGTAAAAGAACCGATGACTTTGTAATGCTAAACAGTGGTCTGAAAAAAAGGGCACACAACCGCTGCTAAGACAGGAGAAAGGACAAACACGCAAGAGAGGATAAAAGACGAGGGAACAAGCACACGTCCCAGAGGATGAGAAGAACAATTACATGGGTTAATCCTCTGGAAAGACGAGAAGAGAGAGGGATGAGAGTGGAAGAAGAGAGAAACGCTGTTTGATTGCTGTTCTTCTTTAAAAGGTGACACTCTTGACGCTGCAAAGAACGTCCCTGCAGAGCAAACACAAGCACACGTGCTGAAATGAAATACTCTTGCGAGGCCACTGAGGATGTGACAATGGTCGTACGACCGAGAAAGAGAGAGTTTATAAAAGATAATGAACCCAAGGGACGACAAAAAACAGGAAGAAGGAAGAACAACAGATGAAAAAACATTCCTGAGAAAAGAGAGAGGAAGCTGGAGAGAGAAGGAGAAAGACAGGAAGCCGGAGAGAGCTCTCAGGATGTAGTGTGTCTTGGAGATGCTCAGGCTGAAAGATTGTTTAGAGATGGTCACCAGGGAAATGCCATGGAGGACCAGTGGAAAAGAAATGGAGTGAGGATAAGCACACTTGGCTCAAGAAGTTTGCACAAACAAGCTGTGTTGGGAACATGAATAGTTTTTACTGTAGTGTACTTAGTTCATTAATTGATTCATCAGTTATCAGCACCGTTGCATTCATCTGTTTTAGTTGAATAAATTGTATTTTGGTTTTTGGACAATCAGTTGAACAAAACAAGCAAAGGTCCCATGACGTAGTGAATGATTGATTTCATTTAGGCCTTTGTGGTCCCCTAATACTGTATCTGAAGTCTCTTTTATATAGACCTTAGTGGTCCCTAATACTGTATCGGAAGTCTCTTTTATATAGACCTTGGTGGTCCCCTAATACTGTATCTGAAGTCTCTTTTATATAGGCCTTAGTGGTCCCTTAATACTGTATCTGAAGTCTCTTTTATATAGACCTTAGTGGTCCCCTAATACTGTATCTGAAGTCTCTTTTATATAGACCTTAGTGGTCCCCTAATACTGTATCTGAAGTCTCTTTTATATAGACTTAGTGGTCCCCTAATACTGTATCTGAAGTCTCTTTTATATAGACCTTAGTGGTCCCCTAATACTGTATCTGAAGTCTCTTTCACGAAATTCAGCCTTGGTGCAGAATCACAGCCACTATAGCCAGGATCCATGGGACCTTTATAGATTCTTCAGGAAACTACAACAGGCATTTTTGAAGCTGCTAGCTATGTGGCTATATAGTGGGTATGTGGGTATGTGTCTTTGCCGGTCGGTGTAGGGGCCACCACTTTGGTCAAGACAAAAATATCTCGTCTACCACTTAGATGATTCCTGATGACTTTGGTGACCCCCTGGCTTTTTCAAGTGCCACCAGGAAGGCAAACATTGAACATTATTAAACATTATTTCCGTGAAATATTTCACGGACATTTATGTTCCCATAGGATTTTTTTTAAACCCTTATTGCACATGGTATTTGTCACAAGTTTGGTTATTGCTTAATACCTGCAAAGGTAATGACCATCCCATCAGCCTCAACTGTACCTTGTGCTTTAGTGCTCATTAGCAAATGTTAGCGTGTCTAAATGCAACACAACGTTAAAGATTACATCATTACATTAAAGATACATGCACATACAGCATGCTGTATTTTAGATGTGTAGCCTACAGCAGGTTATTTTATTCAGGTCTAAAGAAAAATGTTCTTATATTTTAATTTCTTGTACTGTATTACATTTTAATGGTGAAGCACTTTGGGATTTTTATCTGTGAAAGGTGCTGTACAAATAAACTTTACCTTCCTACCTAAAGTACATTTTCCGTGTAAACACTGACATAAGAGATTTGCGTGAGAAGGTAACCTGGCAACGTGACAAGGGGTCCTCCCCTGCCTTCGTGAAAGATGCTCTTTGCCACCTCTTGACTTCATTTTTTAGCCCTTTGTCAAAGAACAGGCTCCTGCAGCGTAAAGGAGAAAGAGGAACAGCAAGAGAAAGACAGAGTGGATGGAGGGAGAAGAGACGGATGAGAGGGGTTTTCAGATCCTCCCACTGTGATCTCAGAGAGTGATTTATCATCAAGAAAAAGATGTGCGGAACACCTTCTTGACTCTCCGACACACACAAACACACACACACACACACATACACATAGCTCAGTCGTTCACACACATCACAAAACACAAATATCCGTTGCACCGTCAGGGAACAAGTGCACCTGTCCCTTCGAGGAAAGCCGTTACCAAAGCGGACACATAGTATCAATGACATTGTCTTCGCCCAACACCTGCTGTCTCCTTCTGATCTCTGTCCCTTTCCATCAATTACTCCATCTCACTCGTTCAACACCACCTCCATCCATCACTCCTTTTTTTTTCTTCATCCTTCATCCATCCTTTCTTTTGTCTCCATCCTTCTATCTGTCTCTCCATCTATCAGCTGGTACAGTGGAAATGTTTTGACAAGGGCATGTCCATAGGTTCGCACATACATCATCTCTGCCAGCTGTAGCCTTGAAGGGAACAGACTTTTGATTCTAAGTTTGTTAAACATACATGAGTAACTGCTGTGAAGTGTAAAACTAGGTTTAGATTGTTCTATAGATCAAAATAATATTCTTAAAAATGTTCTTTTAGCTAAATGGCTGTTAAGTCAAGTTCTACTGCCAAAAGACGTATTTTTACAACAGGAATAACTTGTTAAAGATCCCACGCCATGAAAAATTTACTTTATGAGGTTTTTAACATTAATATGAATTCCCCCAGCCTGCCTAAGGTCCCCAAGTGGCTAGAAATGGTGATAGGTGTAAACCGAGCCCTGGGTATCCCGGTTCTGCCCTTTGAGAAAATGAAAGCTCAACCAGGCCGATCTGGAATCTTGCTCCTTATGAGGTCATCAGGGGCAAGGTTACCTCCCTTTTTTTTCAGCTTTGCCCGCCCAGAGAATTTGGCCAACCCATGAGAAAGAGATATATCATGGCTTTCAAACGAGTGAAGTAGCAGTTGGTCAAGGCCATAACCC
>NC_048430.1:9046050-9057086 GCF_013103735.1 Etheostoma cragini
AAGAGACTTCAGATACAGTATTAGGGGACCACTAAGGTCTTTATAAAAGAGACTTCAGATACAGTATTAGGGGACCACAAAGGTCTATTCAAAAGCATCCAAAGAGCACCATGTCACAGGACCTTTAAGCAAATCGACAAAGGCCCCGTTTGCATTGTTCCTGAATATATCTTCCATTTAATATCCTTTCATTTACAGCTGTTTGGTGATTTGTTAAAAATGCAAGTAGAATGACTTGTAAACGTCAGCAGTGAAGTTCCGACAATGACACGTTAGCTAGCGAGCTAACACGTGGACTGAGATTTGTCTTTAGAGTCTTTTACAACCAGTTTCCTCATGCAAACTGAATATTCTGCATCTGCATTATAGTTTCAGTGTCACTTCAGAATCCATCATACCTGTCCCCGACATTGCAGAGGCTATTTCTGCTTGCTGATGTAGTTGCAATTAGGAGAAGAAAAATTAAGTAATGATGCATTTTCACCTTTCCTCCCTGTGGCTAAAATGCATCTCAAACCACCTTCTGTTAGCACACAAGGGTAAATGTTCTGATGGCAATAGAACATTGGGAGGCATTTTGTCTACACTCATTGTGTTAAATTTTACAATATGGTGAAGATTTATTTATTTATGAAAATGCTGAACTGTAGGTGCTTAAAACAACAACATGAAACCTCACTCGTGCATTGCATCACACTCCCCAGACTCCAAACTCACAAAACTCATGTAAAGTGCAAAGTGACAGAGAAGAAACTCATTACTACCCTCTTCCTCTGAAGAGCTCTCTCTTCCTCGCTCTCTCCATCCCTCCTTCACGCCCCTTCCTCACCCCTGGCCTCCTCCTGCCCTCGCTCCTCTCCTCTCCTCGCCCCACTCCTTCCTTCCCATCAACCATCTCACCCGTCACCTCCTTAATCTCTCCTCTCTCTCTCTCTCTCTCTCTCTCTCTCCCTCATTTCCTCCGTCACCTCTGCGGCCCTGACGGTTTTCTGAGGGTGCTCTTCTAACACGCACACACACACACACACACACACACACACACACACATATACTTGCACCTGCAGTATTCATATGCAAACATGCATTATTCACAATAATTTGCTTATGTGGAGACACAAGTGCAAACACAAAAAACAGTGCTCACAGCATAGATTTTGTGTGCAAGAAAACACATAAAGAACACATTCAAAAGCATTACACGCACACACACACATACACACACATCACAAATAGGGTAATGGAGGATGATTAGGGGCAAGAGGAGAGTGGTGGCTAAGACATGACCTCATGACTCAAGTAACCACTCAGAGCACAGCGTTCATATGAACTACTCCAACCTCTCCACAAGAGCTTGATTGCCTCCTGGAGGAGCTGTAAATCTGCCAGTGTGTGTGTGTGTGTTTGTGTGTGGGTGTGTGTGTGTAAAAGGTGATGAAGAAAGGGGGCAAGACAGAGAGAGACAAGAGGTAGAGAGATGAGTTGTCTTCCACCTTGTCCACCCCCTCTCTTCCTCTCAGCAGAGAACAGTACTTAGCAGACATCCTTGATGGAAGCGATTGGCCAATTCAGCCTTTCACCTGAGGAGACCACTTGAAGAAAAATGCAGAAATTGATTGAAGATTAAGTTCAGAGTGTGCGTGTATGTGTGTGTGAGCGACATTACATTACTGCCCCAGCCTACACAGATGTTTTTGACCCCAGGTGTGGTAAAAACACTACTACCACATTTGTCCAAAGGGGTTGCTGCAATCAAACCGAACTGAAAGTTCCTCATAGGAACGTCGTACTTTCTCGTACTTTCTCGTACTTTAAGTACGAGATCGTCTGAAGCATTGTAAGTGAGGACACTCTTAGCTAAATCAGAGCCTCCCACTCACTTGCACAGTAGAAGCGGGTGGGAGGCCCACCTTGATCACAGTCAATACAAATAAGGATGTAAACATACTCAATCTCGTTGGCAAATCAAACCTGAAAACAGAAAAAAAATGGCTCTTTGGCTGCAGACCCTCAAGTGTTGAATGTCTGAGCATCCTTGAATCCACCAACATATCCCAAACTAGACAACCAGGTAAGGGGGCTTAGATTATTGGCTGTGTGTCTGATTAGTTACATTAGTAGTGTGAGTAACTTGATTGCAGGCAACATTGTTTTTCACTTTATGTAATGTAAATGTCATTATATGGTTAAAATGTGTAAAAGTGACATGCTGTGTCCCTGTGTATTAGGGGCAGGCAGCGACAGAAGTGAAGTAGTTAAGAAAGTAGTTAGTAAGAAAATATATGGATAAATAAGAGCAAGACGTGAGGAGGGTAGGAGAGGCAAGGTGAGGAAGAGGGAGGCAAGGGAAGAGGATGGCAAGAGAGATAGAGGAGAGATGAGAGGAGCGATAGCCCAATGGACGCCTGAAGGACGCGTGTACTTCGATAACAGATACCATCGGAGAAGATGCTATCGCTTCTCCTATCGCGCTGCAGCACACACTGTTAATAGACAGCAAATAGAGCACTGTGTTTGTGTGTGTGTGTGTGTGTGTGTGTGTGTGTGTGTTTGTTTCTATATGTATGTATAGAAATGCTAGCGTATACAGTTTGCCTGCGTTGACTCCTGAGCCTCACCATTTCCCTTTTTTTTCACCCCGCGTCTGTCTTTTTCCTGCCAAACCCGCTTTCAAACCATTATGTGGCTATTATGTCACAAATGACTCATTCCAAAGAACAAGAGAACGAGCAAAGAGCGGTAGAGGGGGAGGATTATCTAATTGAATGAAATTATTTCTCTAAGTTGGCAAACTGGTTCAAGTGCTATTAAGTTGTTCACAGGCTCGCATTAGCGCTGTGTCTCTGAAAATGGCGGTGGTTGTGGTTGACAAAAGGAAATTGTCACTGGCTATGCGTTTTGGGGGCTCGTCAGACCATTTCCCACTGAGACGTACGCTCAGGCACGTGCACGTACACACACACACAAACATCAAGCAGCCAATCATATGGACAGATGGTTCATCAGCTCTCTCATTGTGTGATTGGCTGAATCAGCGACAGAGGATACACCGGACGGTGGGATGACACATTAGGTTTCTTTCCATGTAAACAGGGACTATGTGTGTGTACGTGTGTGTGTATGTTTGTTGACCTATGTGGGTATGAACACTGTACATGATCATGATTGATTAAATGGGAAGGTGGCTTCCCCTACAATTTGCAAAAAAGAAATATAGAGTGACAGAAAATAAAATAATAACACTATAATATTCTTTTCTTTCAGCGTGTCAGAAAGGAGTTGATAATAGATATGTTGGCTCATTGACTGTGTGTGTGTGTGTGTGCGTGTGCGTGTGTGTGTGTGTGCGTTTGCGCACTTATGTTTTTGTCCTTGCAGAGATCTCGCCAAAACACATTAGAGCACATCTGTCCACTCCATACCCAGCCCTCATCCCATTCTAAAGAACTCTCTCTCTCTTTCTCTCTCTCTCCATCTCTCCATCTCTCTATCTGTCTATCCTTCCATCTATGCAAAACATGTCTTCATGAAATTCATCTGTGTCAATTGTCTTACTATTTCAAACGTGTCTTCCTCTTGCTTAAATTCTTGTTCTTATTTTCTCAACACTGACACTGAACGCAACTGATGGTAAAACCTTTGAATATACTATATGTTACACTGAATATAATGAGAGTGAAGAAGAAACTGTGTCACGTGGATTGCTCATGTTTGGCCAATACCTGAAAGGTACTTTAAAAGGATGTATTGGCTCTAAAATGATCCAACAGATGAGATCTGTGCTTCTTTAATTCCATTTAACTTCTGTGTTGCTGTGAATCTATGTAACATAATATGTTTATGTTACAAGAAATCTCAAATTACAACATTTTATAAGCCATGTCTAGTCTAAAGAAAGTCAAGTTTGGATGTGTATGAGTGGTGTACAGATAATATTCCAGGAATTTCCGGTTTTGAAGGTTCCCTGGTTTCATTTCCATCTACTCTGATCCATATGGACATAAAGTATGTATGTGCATGTACAGCAACGTAAAAATGCAATGTATGTGGCTTCCTGTTGAGCTCACACACTCCTGCTGTTAAGAAAACATATCACACCAACACACCCACACATACACACACACACACACTCACAAATAAACACACAAAATACTCTTCCTTGAGTTTATTGATTTACCTTTTATTCAAGATTCTCATCTCTTATAAGTGCCATTTACTGGAGGGTTTACTTTGTTATCGAGTTAATGTCACGCACACGCTTTTGAAATGAAGCCGTGTGTGTAACCATGTGTGTCTCTCTCTGCAAGTATTATGTGCAAAAGTGTGGGTCTGTCCATTTCTAGTCATTGTCCTTCTTTACAGTTTTTTCCAGTAATTCCTCTCTTAGCCTCTCCCTCTCGCCCTCCCTCCCTCTCGCTCATTGTGTCTTTATTTCAAATGTTTAATTTATATGACGTTACGTCTAATTCAATGTGTTTCTGTCTATCTTTCTTTCTTTCTCTCTTTCTCTTCCTCGCTCCCTGTGTAGCCTCATAATTAAAGTGCACTGATATATAATTACTGTGCATATTTACCTCAAGTCCCATCTCGGTGAATGGGAGGCCTCTCCCCCTCTTTTGTGGCTCTGCATTATCACATGTTATTATTTGCATCCCGTTCAGCTTCTCAGCCATCCACTCATTAAGTCCGCGGCTTTGAGAAAATTAACAACCTCATATGCAAATTGAAAAAGAAAAAAAAAAGGCTTGCCACTAAAGCATGGGCAGTATGTCAGAGTGTGGGATTGCGTGTAGTCAGAACTGTGTATCCTCCGCGGTGTAATAACATCTTCTTATTCCCTCCCTGCAACCCATAAAAACACTGTTAAAACACGTTCTGCTTGTTCCAGTTTTTGGGAAAATTTTCAATTCAAGCACACAATAGTAAGAAGTGAATATTCCTTAGAAAACTACAATAGTAGACACATAGAAAGGTGCTGACCTTTGTTGGGTCCTGAACAGACATAGCTTTGTCTTTATACACATTGTTGTCTTTGTTTTAATCCTCACTGCTGATTTTTAGTAAGAAGTCTTTAAAAACCTTAAATAGTTATATTCAGATTTCTTCATGACGTAACTAAATGTAAATGAGCTGTATTCATATAGCACTTTTCTAGTCTTAGAAAATGCAACTACTCAAAGCACTTTTACATCATACAGGAAACACTCACCGTTGACACACATTCATACACTGTGGCCGAGGCTGCCGCACAAGGTGCCAACTGCTCATCAGATAAACACTCACACACACGCAGCATGGGGGTTCAGTGTCTTGCCCAAGGACACTTCAACATGGAACTGCGGGGCCAGGGATTGAACCCACAACCTTCCGATTAGCAGGCAACCGCTCTACCACTCAGCCACAGCCACACCGACAGAATTTCTGTAATTGCTCTTTGGACGTTTTATTTGGACAAAGATCGTCTTTTATCGTCTTTTTTTTTTTTTTTTTTTTTTTTTACTTTTGTGTTTAGTCCTATCCTTCCCTCACATCATAATCACATTTCTGCTTTTCACTCATGACGTTGATCAACCTCCCATGGTTTCAAATACAAAATTGAAGAAATACACAACTTTTCAATTATAGTCATGATTCCACCATCATGGTTGCCAAAACAGAAGAAACAGTCATCCAAGATTTACCAGCTCATTTTTAAATTCATTTATAGATTCTCCTGTAACTAATTCCATTAACATACTTGTACTTCCCATGATCACAAAAGCTGGCAAATGTCTGTAGTAACGCAGTGATTTGTGTATGTATTGTCATTAGAATTGCATAGTGAGATGTTATTCTGCTAGCTTTGGTTGTAGTGGAAAAAACTCAGTAAATTCAGTTTGTTCTTGTTGGGTTATAAGAGATCTACATTAAAATCTCCATAAAAGAACACATCTTGGTGATCATTCTTGGCAAGCAATCTATGTTCTTGAGTATTTCAATATTGAAACCGGGAGCTCTATATACACAGCTTACAAATACATTTGTCTTTTATCCAGATTAATTTTGACAGTTCTAATCTCCTAGCCTGGAAATCTAAATGCACCTCAGGGACAGCAAATGCAGTTTGCAGCCAGGGTCAGTCTAGCAACTCTCTGTTGGCGTGGGAGCTGGAAAAAACAAATTCTGGTCAGGCCGATGACATCGTGCATAGGTGAGGACGGCAGAGGTGTGACGGTTCTGCGTGAATTCTCTGCTACTGATATACAAAGAAGATGGTGGCTGCTGCTAGCGAACTGCGGTCTTTCCAATCCGCTTTGGCCGCGACTCTGGATCACTTGGAGTTAAGCTCTGAAGTCATTCTTAAAAAAGGAAGATGTGTTCGGAACATTTGCCGAACGGATCTGTGAAAAGTTGCATCTATCAACCAGCGTTGCACTGGTTGGTTGTTGTGCTATCTTATTGTGTGCATAGGGAATTTGAAAGACAACCGTATATCGCTTGGATTGAGCCCTGCCAATGCTGATTTCCCTTGTCTTGGCTTGTCAGGCTAATAATCTCCATCACGTCACCATTATTAGTTATTTAGTCTATATTTTTTCTCCTATCTATATACAAAGCAACTCTGCCTCCTTTTTTCCCCCTTAATACCGTAGTTCAGATCATATCCATTCAACTCCCAATCCACAACCTGCATAGTGGTAAACCAGGACTCGGATATGGCTATCACCTGGAATGGTTTGTTTAGGTGACTTAAGTATTCTGTTGTAGTATGCATGTAGTAAGTTTGTTGTAAAAATCTGCAGATAAACGTGTGCTATTAAAATTAATGATTGACATTTCATGTTCATGTTAAATTGATCTTCCGTTGTTTATATTGTTAAGAAAATGATTTGCAGGGTCTATCAGGTTTGTGAAAACATGGCACACAATAACAAAGGATACCCCAAAGCTCTTCAATTAAACATTACTTTCCTCACTTCAGTTTGTAAGAGATCTCAACACAGGCCTACTTGACTTGAACTTGTTTACTTGCCATAGCGCACAACTTTTATAACTAATTTAAGTTACTGTGTTGAAACCAATGGACGACTAAAACCTAAATCAGTAGCACATTTTGGATGTTGGCCAAACATAAGTGAATGTGGATTTTCTATATTTAGGAGATGTTTCTAACCATTCAACAGATTTGAAAGATCGTTGGCTGTGTTTCTGTACCAACCCGTTCTCACTCCTTGCACGTCGCAGATGTTTGGGCAGTGACTGTTCGCCGGGTGATGCATTCGCCGTGTGTGTAGAAAATACTTGGGAGAGCAGCAGCTAGACAGGGTTCAGGGAGTAGTGTGTAAGGGGGGAATTCCACGAAGGGAGTTTGGTAAGGGTGGTTGATGGGTAAAACACAGGACTTTCACCCAGGAGAGCAGGGTGTGTGTAACCGTCCCGTTACTGCCGCGTGTCGCGTGTCAGGGACCCGTAAGCCCACCCACAACCTTTTCCTAAACCCAACCGTCCCACTGCCGCGAGTTACAGAACCGTGAGCCCACCTACAAGCTTTTCCTCAACCTAACAGCATCAAAAGGGCTGGTTTGCTGGCCTTTCGGGAAGGAACTTGTTTTGGTGGAACATGTATGTTCAAACGTTGCTTTAGTCGTGGAGAGAAAACTCAGATTCGACAGATAGTCTAGCTAGCTGTCTCAATTCATCCTGCAGACATCTTAGGAGCAGTTAACCACAGCCATCATTAAATCCACCGGAGGTTAGAATAAGAAAGCAGACTTGAATCCGGCCGAATTTCTTGCGGCAATAGAGCAATCCCGGAAGTGGAAGCTCAAGGATATGAACTACCCTTTAACTAACTACGGTGAAGTGCAACACTGCCTGTATTCAATTTTTGCTCACTGTTTATTCATATTTTCATGGCATTCATGATGTGCATGAAATCAAAAGCATGATTGGTGAAAGTAATGCAAATAAAGCCATTGAAGGCTAAATATGAGAAATTTCATTGGCCTTGGTTTAATAAAAATGTATTTAATCATATAATTGTATTGAAGGCACCCCGACTTTAGCATCCTCGTTTTTCTTACCAATAATTTTTTTTTGTGATACATTCTCTTTCTTACCAATTAATTAACATCGCCCTGCCAATAAACATTAATCGTAATGCCAATTGGTTGCATATAAAGGAGACATGGCTTTTTTGTTTTGAATGGTTCACTGAATTCACTGTGATATAGCTTCAGTGTAGCATTGGAACAAGCAGAAGCAGAATATGTATGGAAACTAACTTTGAAGGGGACATTTAAGGGCAACATTGAGGTTGAAGAGGTTTTAGTGTAGGTGATGCTGTCTCGGGGCCAATGGGCGGTGACTTGATCCTCTCGACCCTGCACCACATCAAATGAACTTTGCCCACATTCACAAAATCACTCACACAAACTCTCAACCCTGCTTTTACACATTAATGCAGACGGCTCTTGACACTGCTGTAAATCGAAGTCTGGGTTTTTTTCGGCCAGAGAGGATGAAAGAGAGGTTTGGTGTGAAGACATTGGCAGAGGCCGAAAAATAAAGTAGAGGTGCAAAACAGGAGAGAAAGAGAGAAACGTTGAGTAGTAAGTGGCCTATTGTGACATGACACATGACATAAAGACAATGAAAAGCTCCCCAAATGAATACATACTCCAAGAAAGCAGGAATACAGTGAGTGTTAGTTTGTTTGGTAAAGGCACAGACAGCCAGCATACATCTCCATACTGATTATGCGGCGTCTATTGTCCAGTGGCTTGGTAATTATTGCAATGCACAGTGCTCTCCTCTTTAGAAACCATTATGAAGCTGGGATAAGAAGTCTGACCTCTTTCTGTCTGGCAGACTTGCTGGTTCTTACAATGGGAGGGGCCACTGAGGGGGAAGAAGGAGAAGAGGCAGACAGTAGAGAGAGGGGGGGCGATCTTATGTAGCCTCAAAGATACGGAGGAGGACAGGTTGAATAAGAAAGAAAATAATGGAGAAATAACGCATAAACAGTTTTGATTAAAGGGCCACATAATCCAATATTATATGTGTGTTGCATGGTACTGTTGTTGTTTTATTAAGTAGAAATCCTGAAGGTTTCAGTCCAGGTTAATTTGACAAAACCCAATGGCTACTGTTGGTAACAGCAAGTAAAGTTTATTACACATTCTCTCAACTAAGTGACAGAATAGGTTAATTGTCAAGACTCTTAAATAAGACATATGATGACTATTATGTGTATTATTGTGTGTTACAGTCACAGTAACATGTGACTGTAACATGTCACTGTAACATGTGATCGTGACATGTGACTGTAACATGTAAATGTAACGGTGCCACATGACCGTAACGTGTGACTGTAACACATGATCGTAACATTTGATTGTAACATGTGACAGTAGCATGTAAACGTAACATGTGACCGTGCCACGTGACCGTGCCACGTGACCGCAACATGCGACTGTAACATGTGATCGTAACATGTGACTGTAACATGTAAATGTAACATGTGACCGTACCATGTGACCTTAACATGTGGCTGAAACACACGATTGTAACATTTGACTGTAATATGGGACCGTGCCACGTGACCGTAACATGTGACTGGCACATGTGACAGTGCCACCTGACCGTAACATGTGACTGTAACACGTGATCGTAACGTGGCTGTTGCATGTGACCGTAACATCTGACTGTAGTTCCAATGAAACAACCTGAAGGGGGACCAAAGATAGAAAAGTTACAGAGTATTCTTTTAAAAGGTGCAGTAAGCAATGCTGCACAAAGGTTGTTGATATTTGACCTCAACTGCCAGAAAAAAAAAATGCCGGGATCTCTGCCGACAAAACAGAATATGGCAGAATCAAGGTTGTTAGCTAAATTGTGGATTAGCAATTGCCGTAAAGCCAATCAGTTGGAAGCAGCCATTGCAAACGGACAAGGTAAAACAGAGTTATTGAAAACAGTTAAAAGGCAAACCTAACTGCACTCACTTGTCCTCCAGGAAGAGAGCAACCACCTCATCAGTTTTCATTGCTTTGACATCTCTGAGATTCTGCAGCATTAAAACAACTTATTTTTTACTTTTTAGTCTTCTGACCTTCTCTTTTGCCATTCCTCTGCGATCTTTTCTTCTTGATAACTCCTGGCTGGCCGCAACATTCACATGCTGAATGTGCTCTAAAACGAAGAAGAGAAAAACTACTGAACAGAAAGCTAATGTTAAATATACTGGATGGCTGCTGGGAAAAAAACATAGTTTTATGGGCTTAAGACAGCTATGAGAAATGTTAAGTGTCACATTTTGTATGCATGAATGAATCAAAAAAGTCAGAATGTGTAAGTGGTACTATGGGGTGTAATTCAAACAAGGACTGTGCCACTGATCCCTTTCATACTTACATCATAAATATGTCTCCACCAGATCACCACAAGTCAAGACCAAATGGCTTCACAATGCAATGAATTGGATTATTCCACTCATGGATCCATTTGATGTATCAGTTTTACCCCCTCACATAATAATAGCATTTTTGAAATGGCAAGGTGGGGTATGGCTCTTAAAGGGGTGGTGTCTGTTTGCTTGTTGTGTATGATTATTATCTATTGTCTGTCATATGGTACCATCTTAATCAGGACTTTGCTCAGTGAAAAGGGTCTTCCTATTCAAAATACTACACCTTCTGTGTGTTAACGTATTTATCCTTTCACAGGTAATTTGTATGGTTGTTTATTTCACAGTATCACATATCACATATGCCATTTTTTAAATCAAGTCCTAGCCTCAAAGTAGCTTAAAAGCTTCGACGTCATCCCCTTTTATTTTCTCACTTTAACATGAAAAATGAAAATCATGTTTCTAACACTTAGGAGGAGGATAAGAACAGAGTATCAGAGAAAAGACATCTCGACATTTTTATTTTACTCAGTGAGCCCTCATTGCTATTAGCAATGTTTTCGAGGTCTTCACACCAATAAATAAAGAAAAAATACCTACTATATTTATATATATATATATATATATATATATATATATATATATATAT
>NC_048430.1:9057186-9081717 GCF_013103735.1 Etheostoma cragini
GGGGGGGGGGTGAATGTCCACACATATTTTAAATCAGGGTTGGAGTTATTTATTTTTCTATAGAGCGTCACATTAAGAATACTCCAACCATCAACTTATAAAGATAATAAAGATAAGACTCAGGGATCTCACTGCCGCAGGGTGCTGGTAGGCGTAGTTTGTTCCGAACCAGACAAGCTTTCTTCTTCTCTTTCTAGATTTTTTTTGCTAAGCTAAGCTAATCGGCTTCTGGCTATAGATGCAAGAATGGCATCAATATTTTCTACAAACTCTTGGCAAGTAAAACAAAAAAAAAAAGGCAAAAACTGGAAAGCTGTGTGCACATGGAAGAAACAGAAGAAAACATAGGTTGTGTTACTTGTGTTAGGTTGGTAGTTCAATCCCTGGCCCTGCGGTCCCATGTCGAAGTGTCCTTGGGTGTGTAAATGTGTGTGATTGTTTATCTGATGAGCAGGTGGCACCTTGTACGGCAGCCTCGGCCACAGTGTAGGAACGCGTGTGACCGGTGAATGCTTCCTGTACTGTGTAAAAGCGCTTTGAGTAGTTGTTGAGACTAGAAAAGTACTATAACGTGTATTAGTGGCCCTGTGGAGGATGTGTGCTTTTACACCCTGTGCTGCCTGAAGAGGCCTGATAAGAGGGTGGTAGACCATTTGTATCCTAGTCGAGAACTCAAGAGCAAAAATCAGCGTTAATTATTCCCAATGCACCAATCTGGAATTGCAACATTTAAATTGAGTCGGGGTGAGATAATGTACCGTTGCAGCTACAATCTGCAAAAAGTTGTAACAACATACACGTAAAAAGAAGGAAAGAGTTGGCAGAGATAATAAGCACAGAGAGACGTGAAGGGTGAGGCAGGACTGATTTGAAGGATGTGAAAAAAGAAATTAGGAAGGACAGAGAAAGGAAAGGATTGGGGAGGGAAGTAATCAAAGAGCAGGAGAAAGACTTAGAGATGCTAACAAAAGAGATGCAAGGATGGAGGAGGGGAAATGGGAACAGACAAGAGAAATAAGCAAACACGTGCGGAGAAGGTGACAGAGGTAGGAGGAGAATTAAACATCAAGTTTTGTTAAAAAAAAAGAAAAAAGATTTGAATAAACTACAAGGCACACACACTAGTTATAATACCTCCTCAGTTCAGGGCACGGTCACTCCATTAGAATAAATGAATAGTAATTGATTGGAGCAAGAACAGTGCATAATGCCCGGTGTGGCTCCTTTACCACCCACTAATCTGCAAGGAGGGTATGAGCGCCCTGTACGTAGGTGTATTTTTTTGTGTCTTAAGTATCAGTCTCCAGTCTGTTTGCGGAGTGAATAGAAGTTGTTTGACAGGCAGATATTAGGCCGTCATGGTCAGCATGAACAAAAGAAACTCAGATAGCAAGAAACATAAAACAGCCATTTATGTACGCAACTCCGCTCTTCTCTGGAGGAGACAAAGACACAAGCATGTCCATGCAGGCACGCTTATAGCCAAAGGCACAGACTGACAGATTTTCATGAGGCCAGGGGTGAGCAGGGCATCTTTTCCATAAACTGCACAAGAATAGAGTAATAGCAAGGACTAAAACGATAATAAATTATAGGACAAAGACTAAAATTAATCTATAAGACATAGACACACAAACACATAAAATTAATTCACATACACATGGAAAGGACTCTTATCTGAGTGCTTGTAAACAAAAAAGGACATAATAACTGAGCTAAATGAGTGTATGGGTGGAATGAGCACATCATAAAAAATAAAACAAAATGTTGGTAATAGGATGTTTCAGCTCCAATATACACAGAAATCTAAATCATATGCAGATTGAGTGTTCACAACCAACTTAATTGATGGTTCCGATCTTCCTGGCCGCCTGCTTCTATGTTTTTTTTTGTTTGTGATTACATTTTTTATATTCATCAAACATAATATCAGAAACCATAATATTCACGAGCAGTTACAAACAGCACACTGGGAAATAGGAAGCAAGGCCGCAAGAACACAGAGAGGAAAAACAGGAGGGAGGAAGACAAAACATGTGCAGAAACAGACATGACACAAATGGACACACACAGACAGACACAAGACGAGGGACCAATCACATATACGCAAATAAAAGAAAACTACAGCATTGACTTTAAGGACTCAGCAATGCTGTGAAAAGTCTCTAAAGTCTTCCCCGGGGCTCGACCTGTACGAGCCATAGAGAGTTCCATGTACAGTGTGTAACATTAAAAAAGAAAGGATCCATGAACAAGCAGACAAGTTATGAGGTGGCTTCCAACGGGTTGCGATCATCGTCTTAGCAGCTGTAAGTCCAGCAAACACAGCACGTTTTTGAGCTTTAGAAAGCTAAAAGGCTTGACAGTTAATTCAGGATCAAAACATTGACAGTAACGGGTACAGTAACTTTAATCAAGGTGGAGATTTTGGATGTAATACTCTTCCAGAACTGACCAACAGGCGAACACTCCCAGAAGATATGCAGAAAGTGCATGAAGGGCTGTTCATTATCTTCATGTGATGCATTTTCACAGGATTGAGATACGTCCTATGAATGAAATTGTAGTGAATCTGATGATGATCTGGATTGTGTGATACTTCTGGAATGTTAGACTTTACACTGTGCTAGTCAAGAGCCTGTCAATCTGGCCTAGATACCATACCACAGTTTTTAGGCTGCACATTAAATAACTTGGATGTGATGGATGGGTAAAAACCTCTGCCAGGGATACACGTATGCTTGGAGTGCTGATCTTAATTTAATGTAAAGAAAAAAAAGAGGAACATGGTACACCGAATGCATTTTGTATGCATTCAAGTCCAGTCTTAAGTTCTTAAAGGGCCAATATTAAGAAAAAAACACTTTTTTTCTGGGATTTGGGTTGTTATTTTGTGTCTCTGGTGCTTCCACATGTATACAAACTTTGAAAAAAAACTATCTGTGCTGTTTAGAGGGATATCCTGGGTTTTGAATGTGTCCTACATGTCTCTGAGTGAGCTGTTCAAAATCTGCACGGCTTTCTACGTCACTAGCCGAGACAAGGAGGCTAACCATAGCATGCTAGCTTGTTCCCAATGGCAAAACACTGCTACAACACACACTAGTTTACTATAATCTCAAAAAGAACTACTTCCTGTCCCTGTTCTGCCGGTATTCCACAAGTGCCCCTTGTTTAGAAGAAGTCTCCCAGCTAATACTGCCTTGGACTGACCAAAGTTGGAGAAAGTGTTATCTAGCTGAAGTGATCTTACCTAGCTACTGCGCATGTGCAACTCCCAACAAAGAGAGTAAATAATTGAGATGTCTTACTTTGGAGCTAACACAGAGACCTAAACACAGGGTGAAAAGAGGCTCTCCAGCAATGTGAGGTACAACAAAAAACACCATGTTTTTTTGAAAACGAAACCTTTTAAACCCATTCTGGTACAACCTCAAAATAGAATTATGAATCTAAAATGAGCATGACATAGGTGCTTTAAGTCCAGTCGTTCAGGAACTTCTCATTAACTAACTAGTTGCCCCTCCTTCATTCCTCATTCCTCCTTACCTACATTTTGCGTCCCTATTTGTAAAGTGTTACTGGAAGGGAAAAGAGTTTAAGGAGGAAGAAGAAAACTTTCAGATTTTCGGGCAAAAAAAGACCCGAAAATTTCAGTTAATATTGTGCCTTTGTGCTAAATACAACCTTTCTGCCATTGCAGTTACATAAAGAAAGAAAAAACATGGAAGGACAAAAAAGAGACAGTTCATTAAAGAGGAACTAAAGCAGTAATTGTTCAGATTCTCAATGTTGGCACTGATTAAAAAACTATCAACCTAATAGTGAATTTAACTTATAATTGGCCCATGTGTGTGTATTGAGGAGATGTTTGTGAGGTGTTGTATTATAATTGGAGGACTGTGTTTCCCTCCAGGAGACCTATACTGTCCTCACAAGGCTTCATTCCAAAGCTAGAGGCTACACCTGGTAAGTGTGTGTGTGTATGTGTTTGTGAGTGTGTATGATGTTTGCCGCCTATTGCCATATTGAGGACAATCCAACTGGCAGAGTAAAGATGGCAGCCTGCCTGTGATTACCATACACACACACACACACACAAACACACACATGCCCATACATTGAGAGTGTAAATGAGAAGAAATGATGTTTGTGAAGTGCCACACAGTAACTGGCAGCACAGAGAGGATTTGGACAGCATTCCAATAAATACTTTTTATTGCCACAATTTATTTTATTAATTTAAGTGGTGTTAAAATTACCTTCATATATTATCATCCACATTAAGGATCCAGCACCCAGTCTTCAAAGTCTTCTAAGTTTGAATGTGAGATGCACGTGTTAGGTCTCAGTTTTTAAGCACAGGGTGATTTTAAGAGGTTTAAAGGATAAAAATACATCTTTATCACTGTATGAACACAGCTAGAATTCATCAACCATGGATGCTAAACACATTTACTACTTTTTAACTTTCACTTTCTTTCACTCAGTACTATTTTCCAACACAATGGATGTAGAAACACAGCATTTCTGCCTGTTTTTTGAAGGGATACTGCATGTCAGCATCCAGCAAGAGTTGTCCTGACTATTAAAGGGACTACATCAATTGCTGTTGGAGCCGTCAGACTTGGGAGTGCTGTGGGTATATGTGAATATTATTATTTTTTTGTATTTACTATTGTTTTAAGGACCCCTTCGGAAATGACATGATTCACCTCAAGGGGTTTAACCTACTTATAAATACTTTCAAATTACGTACCTTTTAATGTTTCTGAAACTGTGTAATTTCACATTGACAATTGTCACATCTACTGCAGTAAAATTCCCTGTGTTCACTTAGAAGGAATCACTGCAAATGACTGGGCACTTCTATTGACATTTCGAGCATGTTTAGAGGCTAAAAACCGGTTTAAAACTTGCCCTGTTCAAGTCTGTTGGGTGCTAACTCTAGCAGTAGGATAATACAGGGCAGGCAGCACCGATTGGTTTTATTTTTCTCTTTACTGACAGCACTCCACATTTACACACAACAGAGCTATGTGTTGAAATTAACTGCAATTCTCCTTTAAGTGATAGAATTGCTGCTACATTAAATAGGTGCTACACCAAATAGTTACAAAAAACAATGTAACTCCAAATTACTATGAGCTAAGGAAAAACAAAAAAAGGATCTACTGCACTTCCAAAAGTGTAGAGTTGCAAAAAGATGCAAAAGATCCCCAAAAGGTAGAATTGCTTACAAAAAAATCTCATCCTAACTGTGCATTCATGGTCATTTAACTTGGACCACTGCACTCATATTCGGGTTGCCTGTAATGTTAGGCAGAAAGGATTGAACTTTTTTGCTGGGAATGCTTACTTGGTACTTGCAAATCCCCACAAAGAGAAACAACTTTTGCTCACAATAACACTTTCAAAATGTGCTTTCTTGAGAAAAAAACAACTATTACAGTAATGCGAGCTCTGGTTCTTGTAGAACATAAATCTGTTTTTTGGCTGATGCTCTCCCCGGCAGTGAATCTGCTACCACATAGTGCAGGTGCTTGGAAACACTTTGGCAGCACATAAACATACAGCACATCTTCCAACTGTGAGGCACACTGTAAAATGTATTTCCCTGAATCAAAACGGGAGGCTGTTTAACAGACGGGCAATTATGGCAGGAGGCCTTGTATTTCATCCGCACATCAGAACTGAAACTCTTCAGATTTGTGGACGGTATTAATATAAACCTTATGGGAGTCGGTCTACTTACAGATGCACACTGTCTCCTGATTAAACCGACAGTAATGAAAGATACTGTGTGTACTATTTTAGCAAGGCGGAAACATTATTAAAAGGAATAGGATTGAAGAACAAACAACTATGATATAATATACAGTGGCTTGAGAAAGTTTACAGACCCATGTTAAAGTTGATTAAAAATAGGATAAAAAAAAACGTCTTTTGGAAATTGATCTTAATGCCTTAATACAAAACATTTAGGAAAATCCAAGGATACCAAATATCTTTGTGGATGAAAAATATATTGTAAATAAATAAATCGTATTCCCTAAAATACAGAGAGCAAAAAGAAACACCCCCTTATGTTAAATTCCCATAGCGGCAGGCAGATTTTTAGGCCAGTTATTTCATGGATCCGAGATACTAAACATCCCCCCCCATATCCTCACATACCATTCACCATACATAGAGATTAGCATGGGGAACTTTCCATTAGATCATTTCTCAATGTGCATCTAACCAGCTATTAAGCTAACTGGAATAACACCATGCCAATCTCTATTTGGTGAAGGGTACGTGATGATGTGGGGGGGTAAATTAATTCCAGAGACCAAGGGAACTTTATCAGGATGCAAAGTATCCTGATCCATGAAACAACTGGCCTTTAATAATAAAAATCTGCCTGACTCTATGGGAATTTAACATAAGAGTGTGTATACTTATGCCTCCTGTATTTTAAGGAATATCATTGTTTTTTATGTACAATACATTACTTATTCAAAGAGAAAATTGGTGTCCTTAAAAGGTTGGATTTTCCTTAATATTTTGAATTAAGGCATGGATGTTGTGAAGTAATAATCTGTCAACACTTCTATTTCCAGTTTCTTGCTCAGATTATCAGCTTTTTACATGTTTGAGACAAGTGCTTGCCACAAAACTAAGCAGCTACAAGACAGCAGTGATAATTGGATGCTTACTAAAGATTTTGAAACGAAAATTGACTTTGTGAACAAATCATTGACGACAAGGCAGCTAGTCTAGAGTAAACCGGAACGACTGTTCCTGGGAAGGACATTGGAGTTATAACCTATGTAAAAAGATATTCTGATACTATGTAGTTACCATCAATGGCCCATTTTACACATACAACTCCGCATGTAAACCCTTTAGTGTGCGTGCCCTCCAAAACGTTGCCCTTTTCATCCCACACATGCATACTGTATATCTGTCCATCGGTGAATAAGGGCCTATCTGAGGTGGACTGCGGGGTACTTAAGGCTATCTGCACCTAATTCAAGATATGTGAAATTGAAGGGAGATATGACATGAGTGGAGAGAGGGAGGGGAGGGAGAGAATGAATGAGGGAGACAGAGCAAAGGTAAAAACACAAGTAAAGAGAGAAAAAGGGACAGAGAGATACAGATGGGAAAAAATAGACATCTTGGAAAAGCTTTCAGATAAATGTAGAAATTATATATAGAACCAAACAAGGACAGAAAATGTATAGGGTATGGGCAGTGTGTTTCAGGTGGTTAGGTTATGTGTTTGTGTATGTGTGTATGTGTGTGTGTGCGTGTGTGCGTGCGTGCGTGCGTGCATGCGACTTTGAGGTGGAGTCCTTGGCACACAGATGCCCCTCCATTATCTGCCTGTCTTCGTCCACTCAACCTACGCTGCCTCGGGCAAATCTCTACTTTAAAGAGCTGTCCAACGGATACACACACACACACTCACACACACACACACACACACACACACTTCCTCGCTCGACGTTCCAGTGGGGCAGGGAGGTTTGGCATGGAAGTGCTTGGCTAACAGCTTGCAAGAGTAAGGTGACATTTCTCTTCTGTGTGTGTGTGTGTGTGTGTGTGTGTGGGGGGGGGGGTGTGTGGGGGTGTGTGGGTTAAACTAGCAGGTGCATTCCTGGAAGTTTCTATGCTAGTGTCCATGTTTCTAGATTTGTGAATCTAACGTGCGTGTGTGCTTGCGTGCATGCGTGTGTGCGTGCGTGCATGCTTGCATGTGTGCGCGCATGTGTGTGTGTCCCTATCGACCAATCAACAGTACACCTTGAAGACACAGCCGATAAGGGAGGAGATAGTCTCACCTTGAGACACACACTGTCTGCTATACATTCCTCTCTGACCTGAGGCTTTTACAAGCTCTTTTTTTTAAATAACCTCAGTGTGACAAAAAGGCTGTTACTCTGTGGCTGCTGTGATGAATAGATTAATTAAAAACACAAGAAGAGCTCAACCTCTGGCTCCTCTCCAGTTTCACATCATCAATGAAAGAGTAGCAGGTTGACTTGGCCGTTCGTACACTTCGGGCACCAGTCAGGAATCAGAAGCACTTACAGTATGATTGCTAAATGACACTGGAACTAAAGCCACATGTGCACAATATGGATGTAAACGTGCTCTATTTATGTAGCGCTTTTCTAGTCTTAACGACTACTCAAAGCGCTTTTTACATCATACAGGATACATTCACCATTCACACACATTCATACACTGTGGCTGAGGCTGCCGTACAAGGTGCCACCTGCTCATCAGATACACATTCACACACATTCACACTCCAATGCGCAGCACCGGGGGCAACTCGGGGTTCAGTGTCTTGCCCAAGGACACTTCTACAATGACTGCAGGGGTGGGCATCGAACCACCAACCTTACGATTGGCAGGCATCCGCTCTACCACTGAGCCACAGCCGCCCCCAAATGAACACACACTGTCACTCAGATAACCTTGTCCCTCATTTATTTATATATAACGTAGAAACCAGCGCAGGTATGAGCGCAGAAATCATCTTAAGACAGGCTTCACGTGGGATTCACGAAACGTGTCACACCAATTGTGCCTAAGAATGGTTGTACATTGATAAATGCTGACCCAAACCCATATATATTCTCGGTTATGAGGCCTCGCCCCTGCAATTTACGACCCGGCGAGACGTAATCCGGCTAAGAAACGCCACTTTTCAGAGTTGGAGATCGAATCCCTGACATCTTAGGTTCATTTGCAGTAACGTGTGTACTTTTTGGCATCCTAAAAACTGATATTGAAGTTTGCAGAAAGAATGCGGAATAGAAAGAAATCACTGATGCAACTCCAGCTTTAGGTTATTTATATCCTTGACATACTGCATGTACTCCTAATAGTAATATTTCAATCTACAATCATATACATTTAAATTCATGTTTTTTTCCGTCTTTTGTCCACAGTTTAAAAATGTAGATGTTACGATGATTCATGGTGTATTTTTGTAAATTTGGGTCCCGGGGAGACACCCAATTTATCTTTTAGGTCTTGTGAGAGTAAATCACAGCCTACGCTCACGTTCAAATTCATAGCTGCCGAGCTTTACGTAGGAATCAGCGTACGTCCGTCCTACGCCTGTTTTAGTTCGTACGCACATGAATGACGGGCCGCTGAGTGTAAAAAGACTAGCGTCAAAAACACAGAATTTACAAACTTTCATTCTTTACAGTTTGAATAATTCAAGTTAACAGTTCAAAGTGAACAATGCAGGGATCAAACAGTACAGTAGATCGTGATGAAATATTGACTATAACATTTACACATAATAACCTATAAACTGACTGACTGAATAAGAATAAGAGCATTATGTAACAGGGAATAAGTTAGAAGATGTAAGATGTAGATGTCATGGCCATAGTCCAGGTTTTATATTAGGGCTAACATTGGCAGTAAGAAAGTTGTACAGCAGACAAGTGATATCATTGTGGGGGGGGAGACAGAGAGACAGGCTCATGCTGAAAAGTCCATTTCCCCCCTCCCCCCTTGGGTTGTGTTGAAGAGCTGGATGTCCCTGGGAACAAAGGACCTCCTCAACCTGTATGTTGAGCCTGACAGTGACAGAAGTCCGCCACCGAACACGCGCCTCTGTTTGACAGAGTGTTTACAGTTTAGACAGCAGTGTGTTAGTGCTGAACAAAGTGCTGTAAATCCACAGTGTGTGTGCACACAAAAAATAAAAAAACAGTAAGTTTACCACATGACGACTGTGCTGTGACGCCTGACCCTGAACCCCGTTCTTCCGGTCACGAGCCTTCATGACCACGGGTCGTGAGTGCTGTGACAAAGCAAACGAAAAATGTGCTGCAATTACTGTATGACACAATGTACATATCAATACCTTCACTGGAAAAACATGATGATAAAAAGATAAATGGATAGATGTGATGTTTCCAGTCATATAAGGACATAATTCAGCTTTGAGAGTACATTAATGGAAAAAATATTTTGTTGTGGTTCTTCTTTTGGTCTTGTAGAGGACTCTCAATGCTGCACCATACAGTAGAAAATTCAACCATGGAGCATCCCATGGAGGTCTGTTTCGAGTTGCATGGCTTTTAAACTACTTGTATGTGACTTGAAAAATGACTAGCAGCATTGAAATCAGAAGGTGGAGGAGCTGTAAGGCAGCTTTTTGCAAGTTGAGACTGTTTTTTGAATAGTTTAAGGAGTTCTACATACTTATATATAGGCCTTACTTATCCCTCTGAGAGCAGGACCTAACACAAAAAGAAAACTGAAGTTCAGAAGTCAGAGATTGTTCTTCATTGGACCTGTTTCTTTTATATTCCCCATGCCCGCAAGTAAATTCTTCTAAAGTGCTGCTACTTCAGCTCGCATTTACCTGATTATTTGTTTTCATTTGGTATTGTAATTATCATGTCTCTGTGTGTACATATTGTAAAAGCAATTGTGTCTTTGGTGTGTGTGTGTGTCAGTTAGCAGTGCTTATGTGAGCTATTAGCCGCTAAGTGGACTACAGTGTTTGGCACCGTGCCCAGTCTGTTCCCTCTGGAGGGAAAAAGCGCGTCTTAAGACCGAGAGAAGGAGCAGTGCTCTGTCAATGTTTGATTTCTGCTTGTGTGTTGTCTAGAGATTTGAGGATGAGAGATTTTTTTTTTTCTTCTCTGGCATGTTTGTTCTGCTAACAAGATATATTTATGTGTCATTCAAATGTTGATCGGTGTTAATAACAGCAGAGTTTTATCCCTAATCACTGACTACCCAAGGATTGGTACAATTGTTGATAATTGTTGGCTGTAGATTTCCATTCACCAGAACATGCAGAAGTTGATTTGAAAAAGGCTTTGTGTCCCTTTAAACCACTCAATGGCTGTAGTTTAGTTATTTCACACTAGAATATGTCTTTGCAGAGCTACAAAGCCACTGTATGTGGGTATAAACTCACAGGGTAACCCCACCCACAGGGAAACCCCACCCAAATGGCACATCAGGGGGACTTAACACTAGGCTTACACAATTCATTGCAATTTTATCAACATCCCAATATGGACCGGTACAATATCCAAAAGCAGGCAGCCCAATAATTTGTTGAAGGCAAAATATGTGTCAAACCATTCTCAGGATCAGAATCAGAATCAGAAATACTTTATTGATCCCTGAAGGGAAACTCTGTGTTGCAGATGCACAAATAGTAGAAATATCAGACTAGAAATATAATCAAGAAATATAAGAAATATATATGAGTGTGGATATACATGGATTTACATGGCTAAAGGAATGTTATTATACAGTGTTAACATAATTTACATAAGGAATTAGGGAATTGCAATGGTAAAAAGTAGTATTAATAATAATAATAATAATAATTGTAGCATTTCAAGCTAGTGTTATTTCACAAAACAGTATTATTAGATAATTATTAACAATATTATCTGTTTTATGATAATGTTGTCCAGTTTCCACCTCTTTAAGTGTCTGTGAAGTATTGTGGTGCAGCAGAGACGACCCGGCCTACACATCGCATCCTAGACAATAAAGCAAAAAATCTTTGGTACAGATACTCACAAAAATCACACTATAATCATAAAAAGAATTGAGAATAATAATACAAAAATGAGCATTCCCTCCAATATCGTGGATCATATCAGACCAAAAAATCACAATATGATATTTTCCTCATATTGTCCAGCCCTAATTCACATCCGTACAAGTTGTCAGGTAGCCCACTAGAACTATTAAATATCATATCTAATAACGTGGAACATGGACTACTTCATCTCTAATGATGTCACATATGTCTATAAGTCTCTCCTGTAGCATTAGCAGTTTCTTTCATCCTTATCTCTCCCTGTTCCTGTTGACCACACACACACACACACACACACACACAGACACACATACACACACACACTAACCTACACTCCCACACACACTAATGCATTTGCAGTCAAATTTGCAAGCAGATCCACATGCACGGTACAGGAGAAGAGAGAAGTGACCTTGGTCCAGCCTGGGGGGTTTTAGCAGATGGAGAGAGGGGCAGAGGGCTCTGGCACCGTAGTCTGCACCACACACACACACACACACACAAATACACACACTCATACAGACAAATGCTCAAGCTGCTGGGGTGACATTGCGTGTGTCTCGGCAGGGCCTGCCTTTCGCCACGACACAATCGTTGTTATTGTTCTTGGGAAGGAAATCCAGACGGGAAAATCCCAATTTCAGAATGTCAATCCGTGATATTTTTTTGCAAGACAAACATGCAAAGAACTTCTTATTTTCTCTACTAAATATATGTATTGGAAAACGCCAATAAAAGTATGGAAGTTTGGACATCTAAACATACACACGGACATATTAATGTCGCTTCTTGTGTGCGCTAACACTAACATTTGCTCACGTGCAACAATCTGTTGTTGTTTTCTTGTTTATTTCCTTTAACAGATGTACATCAGAGAGGAAATAAAAGCAGCCATTTGAAATCGTTTTTTGTGACAGAAGAATTCATAAAAGGCCATTTGGTCTCACTAATTTGCAATGTTTATGTGGGACAATTTCTTAGGTGCCCAAATCAGGGTGTGTGTGTGGGGGGGGGGGGGGATGTGCAACTACATATGTCCCTCCAGATTGGGGGAGCGCGATAAAAAACAGCAGCTAACGAGATGAGGCGGAAGGCAGCGCAGGGGAGGAGCGAGAGGGAAGGGTGGGGTAGAAGGAAACATTTGTGGGGCTGCGACTCTTTGGAAGAGAAGTGCTGCCTGCCCACCTGTCTGCAAGGCTGCCAGCTGCACGCCACGCACGCCGCCGTGCACGCGCGTATGGTTGGAGATGCACACACAAAGATGTCAACACATAAACAGGCAGACTAGAGCACGCAAAAACAGATTCATAGGTGTAACAAAGGTTCGTTTGATGATGTTTCGGAGGTTTTGCAACATTGAGTAGACTTTAACTGTGGTGGAAATGAAGAGAAAAGGATTGGATTTTGCTTTTGAGATTTGTGTTTTTTTGTGAATGATTGATTTAAACAGCGTGAAGGTCCATCTTTGTGCTTCTAGCCATTGTGCAATCATCTATAGAGAAGAGCAGTGATAAGTGACACTTTGTACTTTGGTGTGAACAGGTTTTTAAGTGTGAAGCATGTGAGTAAAGTTGATCTTTAGAGAACAGTGACGTGCTCATCTGTGCACGTTTCTTCATTTCAAACGGTCTTGGTTGTGCTGACCGTTAAGGGAGAAGAGATCCGGAGAGTCCGCGGCTCTTTCAGAGCTCCAGCGTCCACTGGAAAGGTTTCAGAAGCGGGCGTCTTCAAACCGGTTGCCAGTCAGCAGCCATCCCTCCGATATACTGAAGAGCTGTTCTGCCTGTGTTTTCCCCTGGTTTACAAGAACATTAAGTGCATGCATGCAGCTCATTACGGTTTAATGGCTGTGCTTTCCTCAGTTTAATGACTGTACTGGAGCATACTATCGTGTACATCCGGAATATTGTCCTTTTTCTGTCTGTTTTCCTTTCCTTTCACCGCCACCACTAGATTAATGAAGTCAATTTTCAATAAATATAGGAACGTTAATACAATACTTTAAACTCAAGTCTGGGCAGCAAAACTTGACCCAAAAGGGGAAATCATACAAATACGTTGGCTTGAATGAAATGTAGACACTGGTGTAAGCTTCCAGTACCCCCTATGTGGTAAAGAGATGATTCACTTTTTGTTGGTGTTCTCTGTTGTTACCAGGCGATAAGGCAGGGACGGTTTTTATACCCCGGTGCATGGACATACGTCAAAGTTCCTCCATGCTTTTGTCTCGTTCACTTGACATTTCTCAAGGTCTCTCGCTCTCTGGACCTCTGGTCACTTTACGTAAAAGCCATTGGAAGCACTTCAACTCAGTGACATTCAGTCATCTACATAAACATACAGTGTGTCCATTTAAATCTCAGCTGTCCTTGATTGAGCGGCTCTGGGTTTTGCTGCATTTAAAGACTGTACTGGCCGGATGAGAGACATTGTAATACAACGAGCGTTAGGGGAAGCGCTGTGTTTTTTATGTGTAAGGGGTTTAATTAGTGTCACAGCCTTCAAAGTAAGAGCAGGGCAGCAGAAAGGAAGTCATGCAGCATGTATGGAGAAGAGAGAGGACTTGAAAAGAGCAGGGAGGTAAAATGGACATGTGGGTCATAATGGAGCCATTTATCTTATTAGGATTGGGGGGGAAGACACAAGGGTAGCACTACATAAATGCATACACACGTGTTATCACACCCCTACATAGGCGCACACATACACACACACACACACACACACACACACACACACACACACGGGGACACTGGGAGCCAGCGCGGCTGAGTTAGCCAACACTGGATCTGTGCAGAGAGATGTCTTCCAGATGAATAGGTGGTAATGAGCGTGTAGTGGAACTGATTCTCTCCCATCATCCCCATCTTTCCTCCTCCTCCACCTCCTCATCCTAAAACAACCCCCCCCCCCCCCCCCCCCCCCCCCCCCCCCCCCCCCCCAACTCTCCCTCCTTTTCTCAGGGCTCAGGTGTGTAACACATGCCACCTCTCCCTCTTTTTCTACTCACTGCCATACCTTGTCTCTCCCTCTGTCATTTCTGTCCCTCTTCTAATTCGCTGAGATCTGTTTCGCCACTTATCTCGTTCTCCATGTTCGGCTTTGTCTTGTCTTTTTTTCCCTCCATCTTCTACTCCTGCTGCTCTTTCCTAAAAACAAAAAAAACTTTCTTTACAGAATCTTTGTTAACAGATCACAATGTGAACACACCTGCACGCGTGCATCCCGTGAAGACAATAAGGTCAACCATGCGGTCCACTCGTGTCCAAACCTTTGAAAACAAAATCCAGTCTTTTCACAGCGTTTAAGGGACGTTTCAGCCACAGTTCTTTTCATATGTCACGTCATTCACACAAGAGCCCGCGAGCAATGAAGAGACATAAATAATGACATCAGCTAAAGGAGCCTTCCCGACTTTGACTGAAGATAATAGGTCAGCAGACCGGGACGCATAAAAGAAGGTGATGATTACATGCTTTTTGGCATTTTCTGAGGTAGATGCATCAATAAGAAAAGAGGCCAAATTGTTAAAAAGTTGCACAATTTTAGCTTCTTCTTTTTCTTTTTTTTTACCCTCACCATGTAATTTCGTTCCAATTTGAGACCATTTTTTTGTTTATTGAATGTCTTGACAGCACTTTTCCATATGGATCCATATGCTCCCCCTTTTTTTCTGCTATCACCCACACACAAGCACACTAACACACACGCATGCATGCACACACACACACACACACACACACACACACAGGCTCATCCGGGGCAGATCCTGGGGGAAGGAGGCACTTGAAGGAGTGACTGCCTAATGAGGGAGAAAATCTGTTTTACCGTGGGACAGGAGGCACAGGAGCAATCAAAACAGACTGTATTTACATTACACATGCACTAATTAAAGATGTAATTGACATCAGCAACAGAACCTCATTACGCCCCATTTACGTAGTCATTAGACATTTAGTTCTACTTTGCCTCATCAACGTCACTTAAAATTCCCTGGTTAGAGCTGGAAATGAAACTTGTGTTCTCCCGAGAACTTCTCCAGACTACTCCGTCTCCGGACCTCTCTCTCCAGAAATAACATGAACACAACACCACACTATTTCACACAAATTTCTATCTCTGAAGTTTCACAAAAGCCTAGAGAGATTGTCTTTACTAACTAAAAAAACTTTAATGTAAATGTAGGCTATTCTTTAAAATTATAGATTTTCACAGCGGCGTAAGTAACAAAGTACAGGGGACACGCGCACACACACGTACACACACTCACACAGGTGTGGTTATCCAGGGATTATGAGGGAGTGTGTTCTCCGATAAAGAATCTGTGTTTGAGTTTGAGATCTGTGTAGGATTCAGTGTGTGATCAGCACAACTGGCCTCTGGGGAGAAAAGAGAGACAGAGAGAGAGAAATGAGTCAAGCTATGGACATGAAAACAGAAAGACTGTACTAGAAAAAGGATGCACCGTCACAAATCCATTTCTTTGTGAGTCTAAGTGTTAGTAACAGATAGACTAAAGCTGTTTAAGCACTAAAAAAAAGTCAGGTTTGTTGGTTTTCTCCTGTGAGATGAGCCAAAGAACTGTGTCGTCAAAAAAGTATCTAATCACAGGATGGAGGAATACTATGGCATGTGTGTGTGTGTGTGTGTGTGTGTGTGTGTGTGTGTGTGTGTGTGTGTGTGTGTGTGTGTGTGTGTGTGGATAAAGGAGGGGGAAGCTGTGTTTGGGTTTTGGATCAGAGTGGAGACCGATGTGTGAACAGCACTCTATAAAGCACACAGATTATCAGGTCAACACACACATAGACATACTTACTGAACAAAAGAGGACCCACTGAACTCTGCACGCACACGCACACGCACACACACACACACACACACACACACACACTCACACACACACACACACACAAAGAGATGCCATCTGATAAGCTCTCTCAGGCAGGACAAATAATATACACTATAGGAGAGCCTTAGGAGAGCTGCATTGAAAAACGAGAGAATAGAGGAATAACTATGTTAA
The DNA here is from genome assembly GCF_013103735.1 of Etheostoma cragini. Lineage (NCBI taxonomy): Eukaryota > Metazoa > Chordata > Actinopteri > Perciformes > Percidae > Etheostoma > Etheostoma cragini. Next base: position 9,073,806 of record NC_048430.1, read on the forward strand.
ACAATACATTGTTATCTTAAAAATGCTTAAAGAACATTTGACTATGAATAATTTCAATTTGAAAAATTATAAGGAATTATGATGATCAAGATTTGGAGAAAGGGTACATCACTTTGAACACATCTTTGAACACACAGTTTTCTTTTCAACACAAGTTCAAAAAGGACTTTTACCCTATTGATGCTAAAAAAAAATACAATGGTTGCTGAGGAGATTTGAATAAGAAACCTTTATTCTGTAATATTGAATTACGCTGTATGGACTTGCAGTGGGAGGGATGTGGTAGGACGACTGAGCATGTCCCCACCTACTGGTCAACTACGCCGACTACAGTGCACACGGAACACTTCAACAGGGGTTGAATGAATACCAACAGGGGACACGGGTGAGTGAGATACTGCAAATATGTACAGGAAGACACCGAGGAGTCACAACAGCACACTCCCTGCTGTGTAAGGAAAGATCTTTATTGTGCAAGTCATTAAATTAGTCAAATAGTGCACTGACATAGCCTAATATACGTTGTAAAATCAGATGTCATATTAAAAATGCCAGTATTTTGCTTAGTATTTTAAGAAGTATCCAACCTCTCATAATCAAGCCACCTTAAATAAAAGGAAAAGCAGTAAAGAAAATCAAAACGACAAGAAGATATCACCACAATAAAGTAGATAGCCCTGTTACATTTGAATAATTGTATATTGTGAGATAAACAAGTTCAGAAGAATGCATTCAAATCCAAAACTACATTTACTTAACACGTCCTACATGTCCACATTTCTTTTTGGCAGGTTTTCATATTGACACTGTTGTAATTTTTGCAGATTGTTCGAATTGGAGAACCACTTTAAAGTGACAGAAGGATAATGTGAGGAAATATGTGAGAAAACCCATTACTTGACTCTCTAGAACAATGTTTCCCAAACTGAGGGTCAGGACCCAAAATGGGTCGCAGACCCGTTTTATTGGGTTGCCAATTGGCAGAGAACAAACTAAATGCTCAGCATGACCCCAGAATGGTACTTTCAGTAACCGAACCTAGACTAGATCAGCTGGTTAATATCTTCAACCAGACACATACATCTCATTAAATGCAAGTCTGCCTTATTTTAAAAAATGTTGGCGTCGGTACTGAGGGATGATAAGAAGGGGACAGAGACACAGAAAGGACAATAGAAAGACCTTTTCTGTTTTTGTTTACTTTTATAATGTAATAAATATACTTCATATACATTTAAATTCATGGTTTGTTCCGTCTTTTGTCCACAGTTTCAAAAATGTAGATGTTACAATGACTCGTGGTGTATTTTTCTAAATTTAGGTACCGGGGAGACACCAAATTTCTCTTTTGGGTCTTGAGCTGAAAAAGTTTGGGAACCACTGCTCTAGAACCAGTGTACCCCGAAGTAACTCCAGGAGGCCCCCAAAGCAACTCAACTGCGTCAGAGGAAAACCTTGTACCACACTGACCTGACTGAGATGTGTCATTGGTACATTACAGATTCAGATTTAATCATAAAAAAATCACAAATAAATTACAATCCATTGTTCTTCAAATTGGAGTTGAAAGACCTTGAACAGACATTAAGGAAATCTAAGAAGTTACATTTTTAAGTGCAGGACTTGTCTTACGCGGTATCAATAGTTTTACAGTTTGAAAGTTTTACTTCAGAAAAAGTTAGAGTTAGAGAAAGGGTGAAAAGCTAAGCAAAGATTTAGATGTGTTTTCCCTTTTTGGCCATTTTAGCCTTTCTGAAAAGACAGGACAAGGGGGACAGAGAGGGGGAAGACAAGCAGCAAATGGCTGCAGGTTGGACTCGAATCCTGAGCCCCTGGTTCAAGGACCATGTGCGCCTGTTCCACCGTGTGACCTACCCAGGCGTCCCAACGCAAAAAGCTGTTTGCCTAGGCCCCCAAATCATTAAATGAACTCAAGTCTATCTAGTCTCGTCAAACAGCAATCATTCAGTAATTTTAGTCAAACCCGTTTCATGTATGATTTTTTTCTGATGTATCTCATCCTTATCTGATGACAACGCAGGTGCCTGTACCAACTTTATTCTCTCAGTTGTCATTATTACGGTTAAAATTGAAAATCAACACTTTTGTAGGCGCTTTTTATCGATTTGTTTTCAACTTTTTCTCCCGTTTTTGTCCTTTTTTTCAACACTTTTGTTGACTTTTTTCAAAGCTTGTCACTTCTTTTGACGTTTTTAACACTACGTAACACTATTATGGTTGCGATGGAGGCTATTGACTTTAGTTTTACAGTTTTAGTTATTTTTGGAGCTTACGGTCAATAAACCTCATTTATGGGAAATTATACCTAATGTTTGAGTTAGAAAAGCAGAAATTAAGAAATATATAGACTAAAATTAAAGAAATGTGTGTTGATGGATAATCCCAGACTGGGATATGTCAACTTTTACTCAATACTTTTTCAAAACCACTCCAAATACTATAAAATTGAATAAGACACCCCAAAATTAATGAAAGTAGAGATTTGTACTTTGTCCTGCGTTTTGTAGAATCAATCATGTTATTTTGAGTAGTTTAAAAGAACACTGATGTAGGAAATTGGTCAATTTGACAAGAGGACAAGATGAAGGTTAACACTTCAACAGAGGATGGATTTAATAAGCTGCGGTATTATGCCAGCACTAATTTTATTAATGTTTGCATGGTATACGTAAGTTAGTACACTTAGCTAACAGGACGGAAGAGAGACTTTGTCCGGTCAGGCTCCGAGATGACACCATCTTCTGCCTCCAGCATGGAATTGGTGAATTCATTGATTACAATAACAATAGTCAATAATAGTTATTTGGGCTTTTGTTTGGCATTCAGTGTCAGCAAAAAAAATGCCTTTAGCAGAGTGTGAGATATTTAACTGAGTTTTGTCTTAGCCAAATGGTCTGAGTGAATTTAAGTTAAGGCTTTTACTGAAAGGGTAGACACGGAGAAATATCCTTCCCTTCCTCTGGACCACAATGGGACCTGATTTCAGAAAACAAATGATGTACGGTACTGAATGTTGAGAGACATGTTATGATTTGATCCAGTTTGAACTGAGCCATGAATTACACACGCAATCTTCGTCAAATTAAAAGATCATTTTAAAAGTCCAAAGTCAAGTAAGTTATAGTTTGTCGTTACACTGTTGAAGTTTAAGACTGTGATGGAACAGAATATAGAAAGACTACTCGCCACAAAGATGCATAATGATCAATGACTTTCAGATGTACACTTCAGCCAGTTTAGCCTCAATATCATCAGAATTCCTGTTTCAGCAAGCCAACAAGCTTCCTTAGTTTCCTTTGGGATAAATAAAGTATCTATCTAATTATATATGATGAAACCAGCAGGTCAGAACCCTAATGTAGTACAAACCTGCAACTGTGGGTATGTGTTTTCTCCTTCTGATCCATTTGCACGTGTGTGCATACATGTGTGCATACGTGTGTGTGTGTGTGTGTTTGTGTCTGTGTGTGTCATGGTGACAGATGGATGTGATGCTGGCCCAGAATCAGAGAGAACATTAACAAAGAGATCTGAACACGTGCACGTACCCACACACTGATCAACACACACGCTCAGAATTGCATTGTGCTTACTAGTACTACTGCCCAGTTAGCTATTTATACGATAAACCCTTTTAGAGCTGATGTGTGTGTGTGTGTGTGTGTGTGTGTGTGTGTGGCGCTATCTCGGCCCTTCTCGTCATTTGTCAAGTCAAACCTGCAGCTCTGTGATGACAGGCAGCCACAGGGAGACTCCCCTCTGTGAAACAACCACTAATGCTGTGTGCATTTGTGCTTTTACTGTGTGTGTGTGTTTTTTTTTTTTTTTGCGTGTGCATTTTTTTAAATTACCAAACAATCCAAACAGGTTTTCCCGTTGCCTCTCTCAGCCACGACGGAGGACAGAAGCAAAAGCTGCAATTAGCCCTTTGTGGCTAAAACCAGTCTGATTAGATGTGTCGTTAGGCATCGTTAAGGCTTTTACTAACGGGGCGCATACATAATGAGCCTGCCCACTGAACAACCAAGATACTAATCATAGGATAAAACACCGACGCATTTAATTGGAGGCAGGAGCACGCAGGAGAAAGGAGACACTTTTACAGAGAAAGAATGGCAGGAAGATGGAGAGGGAGAAAAACACGGATGGATTGGAGGGGAGAGGTAAAGAGAGAATATGGGAGAGAAAAGCAGGGACGTACAAGAAGACAAACACTAGGTGTGAAGCGGGAGCATTTATTTATAAAAAAAGAAGAAGAAAAAAAATTACTTATTCTGAAATGTCTCTTAAAGTCTTGAGGGAAAGTGTCCAAGGCCATGTTGTGTGTGTGTGTGTAAAGGCGTTTGGAACCTAAACCTTTCATTTCAGATACATAATATCACCAGTTTTACCTTCAAATCAGTTCATATTCAATGATCAAGCATTGGCTTTTTGCTTTTTTCATATCTGAGTCTAAGTAGTGGGTGGTTAACACTCAGTGGGATTTAGACAGGAAGACAACACAAATGAGACAAAATCAAAGATATCAGGCTATTATGTTGAATTGACGCGCGGTCATGTTTAGAGACTTACAAAAACACACCATTTATTGGACTAATATCTGGCGCACCAGAGAGACAGAGCAAAGATATTTAAGAAAACACAAGCCATCAGTTTGCTGTGGACTTTGTTGACAGTAGAAACAAACAGGTACCATGTGTACACAGCTGACATGCTGTGACATATGAGACCCTACATTCTTCATCACGTAAACCTGTCCCTTCTTTTTCTCAGCTGCGTCCTCGCTGATAAGTGTATCATTTTTGTTTGTTTTTAAAGAAAATTTGCAACAGTGCCAGCCGGCAGTGAAAACTGTTGTTGACTAATACATTGTAATCTCCAGTTAACACACAGGTTACGTGGGTGCTGTTGCAGGGTCAAGTCACTCCCCACATCAACGCCCAGGGGCACTCTGGGAATTTCTCGTAGCGAATCCCCTCAAGTGTCAAAATATAATGTTTTACAATCCTCACAACCAAAAACAAGTTCAGATGTACATCATTGGAGTAGTATAGAGACATGAACTGTTCTCCGGGCAGCTTAACTCTGCACCAGTATACAGACTAGTGTGTGTGTGTGTGTGTGTGTGTGTGTGTGTTTGTGTGTGTGTGTGTGTGTGTGTGTGTGTGTGTGTGTGTGTTAATGTGACACATGCTCTCACCTATGTCACCCTCACCTTGTGCTATTATTTCAAGGCCTGCCACATCTCTCACACACACACACACACACACACACACACACACACAGTAATAAGGCATGAGCACAAACCACACACATGTTCCCCTCACACAAAAGCATTAGCATATTTTTTTTCCAGATGAAAAACAATGTTAACTTGTAAGCACAGAACAGACATATGCAAATGACTCTGCAGCAATTTACCCAAACAAAGCTGGCACGGCTGTCACGTGAAGTAAAGGGAACACAGAGGTGACGCAACTAACGGACATGTTAACCAAACGGTGTGTGTGTGTGTGTGTGTGTGTGGGTGTGTACGCGTGCGTGCGTGTGTGTGCGTGCGCCTGAACTCATTGGACTCATTAGACTGAAATTATAGTAATTATATAATATAGTAATCACATTTTATAATTAGTTCTCAGTTTTACAGTCAATATGTTTTTATATGTTTATAGTGTATTTTATGATGTTTTGTTGAGTGTGAAGAAGTTGCATAACATAAAACAGGTGTGGACGTTCTCGGCACATTTTGCGTTCTTTTAGTGAGTGAGTCGGCAACAGAGGATGCTCACAGCGGTACACAGATGCAAGATTACATAGCGAGAGTTAGAAAAAGTGTCAAATTGATTGAGATGAAAAGGGAGAGAAAGATGCAAACAGACTGGAACAATTAAAAAAAATAGAGACTGGAAGAGAGATGGATAGACTACAGTTGTCTCGGCAGGAAAGGTGAGAACACAGGAAAAGGCTAGACATGAAAAACAGAGAGCTAGAAGGTCAGCCAGCAGCTCAAATGGAAGACATTTAGAGCTCTAACAAGACTGTATGCACACACACACACACACACACACACACACACACACACACAAATATAAATACATCTAAGCCAATGTCTTTGCTGGAATAATTGCACGAGTGAGCACATCTGGTGCACTTTGAGATTGAGTTCTGGCTCGATGCAGCGATGGTAATGACATTGTGTGCGTGTGTGTGTGTGTGTGTTTGTGTATGGGGGTGTGTGTCCACTCCAAATGCCACTGCAGTGCGTTACAGGGTTCAGCTTGTCTCGTTTTCACTCACAAGGGAACGCAAAAAAAAACCACAATAAAAAAGCTTTGCATGTGAATTGTTGCGTTTGTCACAGCGTGTTACTTTGTTGAATTCCTCTTCAGGCGGATAATACGTCATATATGGAATAGAATACGATATGTAACTTTGTTTAAGGTCCCAATCCAGCAGCCGTCAGCGTTTTTACTTTACAAAGTCACAATGAATTTTGGAAATAGGAAACAAAATCTCTCTCTTCTCAGGCCTGAGCTTTTCTTTTTCTTCATACTGTATGCTTCTTTCTATGCAGTTTATCCTCGAGTCCTCCTGTATCTATGATATGGTTCAAATTAATTTTACGCTATTAATACTAACACATATATTCAGCTATATATCAAAATGTTGTACAGTTATACAAAATCACATAAAATGGTCTAAATTATGCTCAAAGTGATGAACTGTATGCCAGTATTATGCATTATGTGATCATCAAACGTGTGTGTGTGTGTGTGTGTACGTGTGTGTGCATGTGCATGTTTGTGAGATTTCATTTTGTGTTGTTATAGTACAAGTTGCTATTATTTAAAGCGTTTTATTAACTAAGCCTATGGCTCTATTATTTTTATAATTATTATAATTATTATTATTATTAATACACATTTAGGAAAGACAATGTAAGAGGATCTGATGTCGAGGATTAAGTTCAACAGTTAGTTCACTTTGTTAAAAAAATAGCACAATATCATACCCTTACAATGTGTTTCCACTGGAAGCCCAAAAACTATTTTTTATGAATTATCGTCATGTTGTTTGTTAGTAGTTTCAGTAGTTCAGTTGTTGACAAGTTTAGTTATTAGTGCCTTTTTTGGCATCACCAGTAGCTATTGTGCATCTTAAACTCAGCCCAGGATGTCGTTTAGCATCGATGCTAATCGCTACGCACCCCAGACTGCTGGTGTGAGTCCGCTACTAGCCTCGAGCCACCGAGTAGTGCTGCTGGCTGCGAGGCACCAACCTCCTCTGGAAAGGCCTGGGAGGCATCTTAAAGAGCAGTCATTAGGCAGCCACTTGTGTAGGTGTTCTTGCAAGAAATCTTGTCAGGCAGACACCTGCTGTCTAATTAGGCAGCCGGCACACACACTCGCTCAAGGGGAAGAGGCGACAAGCACAGTCAGTGGATGTGCAATGTAGTGGGTAGGTCCACTGCTCAATGTGTGTGTGTGTGTGTGTGTGTGTGTGTGCTAATAATGACCTGAGGCTCAACCTGCTGTTGAGAACAGTAACTTGTGAGTCAATGCCTTTGTTCACCCCGTAACATCTGGCTCTGACCGAAGGCTGTGGCTGTGTGTGTGTGAGCGTGTTTGATATGCATTCAAGCCGAATGGGCCATTGCTCAAAAAGAGAGTGTGTGTGTGTGTTTGTGTGTGTGTGTGTGTGTGTGTGTTAGTGTACTGAGGCGAGCACAGCAAGGACTAAGGCGTGAGGAGTTGAGCATCGTCGTGGAAACCTCTGAGGGAAAAAGGCCTGGAAGCCCCTTCTGTCAGCTGGGCTCCGTAGCGCTTCCCCTCGACTGCCTTTACACACACACACACACACACACACACACACACACACACACACACACACA
>NC_048430.1:9081817-9087887 GCF_013103735.1 Etheostoma cragini
TGTGTGTGTGTGTGTGTGTGTGTGTGTGTGTGTGTGTGTGTGTGTGTGTGATTGCAAGAGGACAAGGAGTGCATTGTGAGGCCATGCAGGTAATCCTCATTACGATGTGGAAGTGTTCACTTGCAAGGTCTGTGTGGTGATATGTGTGAGGTGAGTATTTAAGAGAGCTCTAATTTCTCTCTCCGTACATCTGCCCGGCCTTGCACACATTACACACTACGTTGCACATGCTTAGGTTTTCCTCTGACATTTCGCATGACTACACAGCTCATGTTTTAATCCCACTTAGAGAAATTAAACCCCTGTTTGCCTTAATTACTAAAGAAAAGTAACTTTCTGTTGAAACTCATTATGAGGCCTGTGTCTAAGAAGCCGGTCAGTTATTTACAACTCACACACAATTTTTGAAATCTCCAGACCAAGGCTCTAAAACCATAAGCAATTTGTTTTCAAGCTTTCACTCAGTTTTCAATTGCATGAAACACTTTTTTCAACACACAATTCTTTACCTAAGACACAAAAATCCAAAGTGACTTGCCTTCTTTTTCCAAAAACAACCAATCAACAACACACACACTTCTTCCATATGGAAGGACGAGGGCAAAGAAGAGAAGGAAGGAGAGCCATCTCTGATGAGAACAGGGCTGCACTTAGCGAGTCATGTGATTAACCCCTGGTTGTACCAACTTGAGTTACTTTACATAATATATTATAATTCAAACCTGATTTTGTGGGTTTTTTTCTTGTATGCTACTCTATACATCAGTACTGTACTTTCAACACTGCATTGGTGTTTACAGTGTACTTGTTAACCCCTCTCAGCAGATTACTTACACTCTATCATTGTATGGAAATGTAGTTCTAAGCCTACGAAAGACAAAAGAGTGTTAGATTTACAACAGTTTTTACACGGTATATCCAAAAAATGTACTATGATTAAAAAAGCGTTTGATCTAAATGCTTGATTTGGAGTTTTATTTTGAAGGAGATGTGAGGCATTTTGCATGTTGCGTGTGCCGTTTGGGGAATTGCATGTGGAGTTTTGAAAAAACGAGACATAGTTTTGAAACTGTGTGTAAGCAGTTGTCAAAAACGGTAGATATGTGTGTGTACGTGGATGATAGAAAGGAGATCTGTAATCATTTGATCAAATATCCTTGTTATTTAATGTGCATGTTGCTTCCCAGAAAGTCAATTTTTCTTCTATTGGTGGCGGTTAAAGTTCTGCGGAGGAAAGTTAGGATATTGTATAACGAGCTGGGGTAAATGGCAGCCACTGGGAGAGAGAGTCAGCACCCCAGACAGATCCGTGGCATCGTAGGCAGGGTGTTACATGGGAAGGGTATGTTCACTTATTTAACGCTTTTAAATAAGTTAAGTATTTGTAAGTTATCAATGTTGCATATGAATGAAATGAATGTGAAAAGAAGTCACTCGCAGTGATGAACTCAGATAATTATCACCCATCTCTGGAGTTCCCCTCCAAGGATTTAGCTCCAAGTTACCGTTCCAGTCCACAATCCTAGAGAAACTACAGTGTGTACAGCTCATTGACTTATAATTGAAAAATAACAATCCAGGTCCTATAAACTACACTCAAAAGATAAAAAGGTTGTAGGGTCAACCTGTATTTTTTAAAATAAAGATATTGTCTTGGCCGAGCAGCAGGACTCTAACACGGATCGGTATACCTGGATCCTATTTCGTGAGGGATCCAATCTCCTGATGGGATGATGGGATGTTACCAGTCCAGTTTCCGACTTCTAAAAGTCATAGTTAACAGGGAAAGTGCAGATATTTTCAAACAAATGTATCCAACTTTGCACTAAATAATACAGAAGTTGGCGTTCAAGATATTAAAATGCTAATTTAATGGATTTAGAGCTACATTTATCACGCACAGTGTATTTTGATTGGTCACACAACCTACTCATGCATCATGCAACTGTCTTGACTTCTCCAGTTAACCGTAGTAAGAGGAAATCATGCTCATCTGCCATCCCAACATGACATTATTCTCATCTAAAGGAGTAGTTCTTCCTAATGCAATTGGTGGCACTGGCTACCCAGTCCCTCCAGGATTTTGCAGATTTTTTTTTAGATTGTTGCGGCCCAAATTGCCTGATTTTGCAGGAGCATTTATAAAAAAATTACGATAAAAGTTGCAATGTCATTTGTATGTGTGTTGCAATGAAGTTGCGGGAGAAAAAAAATTGTGTTTTTTTTTTGTATATTTCTTTTTAAATAAAAAGGAAACTTGTTTTGGGGAGAGCAGAACTACTGTCGGACGAGTTTTCCTAGTAACCTTACCAATAAGGCTGAGGATACTGCACATGTTGGTGTAGTATGAAAATGCCAGGTGGATTTAAGACAAAAAATTATACTTTATAGAATGAATCAAATATGAACATATCTGTCACTGTCAGGGAATTGTTGTTTTTTACATTGTGAGTTCATTTCCTATCCCGGCCTGGGACACGCATTCACACGGTATGATAAAGGACTTATTGGACTTTAACTTGTCATTGCACTTACAACATGGTTGTTGTCCTCAATTCCTGTCGTTTCAGCTCCAGTTTATCATGCATCCAGCCCGGTGTTTGTGTGTGGGTGTGCGCGTCAATGTGAGATCTTCGAGTCGCACGCGTCTCGTCTTCATATCAGAAACAGGCAAATGAATTTGGCGACGTTTGTGTGTTACAACAACCCGTTCTCACAGTTGTTCAGAGTCGCGTCCAAGACGCAAAGTCTGGCACGTGGGACGGCTGTGATTGGTTGAAGACTCGGGAAACTCTGGTTAAAATTGCGAGTCTGAACAAAGTTACGGTGATTGGTAGAATTTGCGTAAATTGGCGAGATCACAACATCGTAAAATCCTGCAGGGACTAGCTACCCATACATTATTAACATTCTGGGGCCTAAGTATTGTATTGTATTAAGCCAATGACATACATTGTTCTGATTTTAAGGTTGAGTTTGAACAAAAACACTTGGCCTTTGGTATGGGTCAGCTTTAAGTTTTCAGGCCTGATTTGAGGCATTGACTAAAAACACAGCTGTTTCACCTTTTTCATGAGGGCACGTAGAGTAGCTGTTTGTCTTTAAAAACAGAACAATAGAGGGCAATTGTTGGCACAGTAGTCCCAGTGAGACAAAATACGAAACAGAGGCAAATCAATGGCAAATAATGTCATCTTAGAAGGTCATACCTGGACCTTTCGGCTTTGTCGATACAAACACACACGTGCACACACACTATAATTACGACAACATGGTAAAATGCACGCAAGCCCTCTGACATCTTTATAACATTTCTAATGATAAAATGACACACACACCGACACACAAAAGCTGTAATAATAAACTTACACACACTTTGTGTCTCTGTGCCTCCCTCACACGGGAACTCTGCAGGCTACTAAGCGGCATTAAACCTCCCTGCCTGGCCGCGCTGTGGTTTCTCCGATGCTAAGTGTCCCTCTCTCCTCCCTGCCCGGGGCGAGCGAAGGAGAAAATAAACAACTAAAGAGACAAACAGCGAGAGCCACTTAGAGCCACTTAAAGCCAAGGCTCCTTCCCACAGTGAAGCACTTCCCTAGGGCTACTGATGTCTGCCTGCCACGCTGGGAGACAGAGGGGTGGAGAGACAGAGAGAGACAGAGAGAGAGAGAGCAGGAGTCAGAGAAAGAATTGAAAGAAAGAGGAACATGGAGAGAGGTAGCGAAAAAGTGTCAGTGCCAGATGACACACAAGGGAGAGAGAAAAGATGGGAATAGAGAACTCAAAGAGACAATGTGTTCTTCTTAGCACACAGAGCCTCCAGTAAGACGAGGAGAGCCTTACGTGCAGATGGCCCAGATGATGCACCTTCTTGAAGAATGGGATTTTTAAAACATACCACGAGGAAATCCTTCAGGTTTCGTTTTTAAGATAACATATCCAAGCCTTGCGTGTACCAGACAATGGGTCGGAGTTGCCTAGCTTGAAGTTTTTTTCAGTCGCTAACAACCAGTTGTCACATTTTCAAAAGTCTCAACCCAGTTAGCATAGCATTGGTCTTTTGTGGCCTTACCGTTCACACATTTCATGTCGTTTTCACACATTATGCAGTCAGTGAACACAGTTCTACAATGCTTACATTCAAGCTATACCTTCCAAAAAAAATTACGGATTATTTTTTGTAGTAGTAACACGCAACATCCCACAATAGCAAAAACAATACTCCAAACCTTAGATACAGTATAAAAACCTCTCCTTCTGCAATCAAATAAAATGAAAAACAACATATCTCAGCTGATAATAAACCAACAATTGAGAATAATTGGCCCCCAGCTGATTTATGTTGAGTGGATTGGGATCACAGCAGATTCCAGTCTGGCTTAGACTCAGTGGCAGGTGTTATATTTTTTTTTATTACATTGACACTTATACAGTAAAAGGAGGACTTTGAGGAGGGATATTTTTGGAAACAGAAACAGAAAAAACACTAATGTCGGGACAAGAAGAGGGCAAGGTGGAGGTGTAAGAACGCGTGGTGGTGGCATTCCAAGGGTGCAAGAACAGTAGTCAGTGATGAAATGCGGGCCACTATCATTGATCATGTCATCAACCACAATCTTTCACTGAGAGAGCCTGTTGGAAGAAGCCAGCCCAATTTGAGGCGGTCCACGGTTGCCTCCATTACACGCATCTTTCAACAACCGGTAACAACAGGTACCTTCAACAGTTAAATATTGCCTTTTACATGGATTGTTTCTATCCTCACTTCACATGTCAATAAGGCCATGCAGTAATGCATTTGTTGAATTTTTAGTCTTCCACTTGATCATTATTGAGGAGCTTTACTCTTCCCCCAGAGGGTGGAAGACGAAAAATTCAACATATGCATTACTGCCGGGACACAAAAACCAGTTCCTGGGTAAAAGTCTTGTGTGTTTTGTCCCCTTTAGCCTCCAGTTGTTCTCGGGTAAAATGTGACCCCTTTAAAAAAATGTGATTTCTTTTTAACCAAATTACGACCAAAATATGGATTGGAATCCATGCAACACTCTTTGCAAAAACCAGTGATCTCTTTCATTCCTGTATGTTCCTCTGATCCTAACTATTAGTCAAAAGAATTCAAAATCTTTGCTTTTTTAACTAAATTATTAGGTATACCTATATAAATGAGGGTTATTGACCATGGATTCCAAAAAGTACTGTCAAACTAGTGGTAGTAAGGTGGTGTTAGTGGAAACCAAAAAAAAAAAAAAAGTCTGAAAAAGGGACAAAAATGTCAAATCTTTGTCCATTTTACCCGGAAAGACCACACAAGGGTTAACGTCTTCTGGAACCCAGCTCCGCTCCTCCACTTCAAAGTCTTGGGTTATATGACCCACCTATCCCCCCCCCGACCTTCTCCCTACACGGATCGTCTCAGTCTCAGTCTACAGCAGCAGTCTTCTGTGCTGCATATTGAAATACATGCAATACTTCCACATTACAGTGCATTTCTTATCATAGCTATAGGTACAAATTGTCCATCTGAACAGCCTGGCATGTTCCTCTTCCTCTCTTCTTGTTTTTTGCTTTTTCATTCCTCAACTTTCCCTGATGTTCTCTCCACTCGGCCTCCAGCCGCCTCTCCCTCCCCTTCTCATCCCCCTGACTGCGAACCCAAAGGTCACCTCTCCCCTGAGAGCCCTGTTTACCTGAACCGCTCCCCCTTTTTTTGACATTCACCTACTTGGAGGTGGAAGGCGAAAAAGGGAAGACCAAATTTAGCTACTTGGAGGGCGGTTGCTCAATAAAACCTTAACAGTAACATAAAATCAAATGTCACTTTTCTGCTTTAATAACATGACAAATGGATCTTAAAAACATGTCCTACATGACCACATTTGTTCTTCTTTTAGACATTTTGTACCATTGTTTAACTGCTATAGAAAGAGGAATTCATCACTTTACATCCTGCCACATGTTTGGAGATGGACATGCCAAAAAGCTAACATCAATGAGTAGCCAATAAGTATCTCCTCTAACTATGTGCCATTTCGGAGTCTGTAGCTTTTGGGGGGGGGGGGGGGGGGGG
>NC_048430.1:9087902-9092400 GCF_013103735.1 Etheostoma cragini
GCTGGGGGTGTGGCCTTGACCAACTGCCTCTTTGCTCGTTTGAAAGCCATAATGTCTCTCTCTCATGGACGGGCCAAATTCTCTGGGCGGGCAAAGCAGAGAAAGGGGAGGTGACATTGCCCCTTATGACCTCACAAGGGGTAAGATTTCAGACCGGCCCATCTGAGCTTTCATTTACTCAAAGGCAGAGCAGGACACCCAGGGCTCAGTTTACACCTATCACCATTTCTAGCCACTGGGCGACCATAGGTAGGTTAGGGGAACGCATATTAATGTTAAAAAACATTGTTAGGTGAAATTTTCATACCGTAGCACCCCTTTAATAAATAAGTTTACAAGCTAGTTGATTCTATATTTACACATAAAGAATTCTTTAAGACAATGTGTACATTAAGCGGTTTGTTCTGTTCACTTGCAAAGGGCGTCTGGGTTTAGAGATATGCTATGAAAAAAGGAAGTGGCCTCTTGAAAAAGGAAGTACCAGATATAGGGACAAGAAACACTTTAAAGATGCAGCAAGATGAGCTTTATTTCATTTTTAGATGGTACGGAAGTGTTTTAATCCTTTTCCTTTTAAATATACAGCAGATTTGAACTGATCTCTGTAAAGTGTTGTAACGGATGTATTTTTGGATCATCCGTATCATATTCCTATTCCTCTCTGATCACCACAGCAGCTTTTTAAGCATGAAGCGTGTGAGATGTAAGCCTATGTGCCTTTACTCTCACTTACACGGCTAACAATGTGTGTTTATGTTGCGTGTTATGCATGCTGATGGTGACCTGGACCCCCACAGGGCCTCCCACCCCTTAGACCCTCCCCCTCCCAGAGTGTGGGCAGCAGGATGGGGTCAAACAGACAAATCTACCCCCCTGCTCCATGGAGGCCTGCCCACGGCCATTAGTATCCATTACCAGGAGGCATGGAAAACCACAGCCTGTGGCGCTTAATTTACACACACACACACACACACACACACACGATCAGACATGCAGAAAATGTACATAATGTACATAAGTGAGTAGACTTAGTAAAGTCCCCTCTTTTACACTTGTGTGGCTTTATGAGAAATGTATGAAATTGACCACTCAAATATTCATGATTATGGAAAAAACACACATGCACACACATATGCTTAGGTATGTAAAAAAGATCCAGACAAAGACACTTGACAGTGAATCAGGCCTCCAGCAGCTCACAACAGAGGTCCTTACTTCAAACAGACATTCTCAGAAGGGATGACCTTCTGGGAGTCTGTGGGGGTGTGTCTGCATGTGTGTTTGGACATGTGGGTGTGAAAGTGTGACTTGAGTACAGTACAGTCAACTCCTTCTGATATGTCTCTCAGTCACACACAAACACACACAAACAATGTACACACACCTAAACCGGTGTGGGTCTAATGGTTGTGAACGGGCTGCCGGACAATCCAACGCAAGTTTTTACTGTCGGCATAATGTCATTTTTTTGTTTTTTACAATTACTATGATCATTTTTTAATACTTGTAACAATTTTCCTAAACTCTTAATGCACCAACACACATACAACACACATCTGGCAAAATGGTTAACTCAATGTTCAAAATCACACATCACACAACTAAACTCCAACAGTAAATTTCAAAATACAATAATACACTAACACAATACACTATGTCTACCAAAACACTGCAAAATATGTCTCAAAGTCACATAATTCTTCTAGTACACTAACACATGTTCTCTCCCAACAGAAAGAGTTAGTCATAGCCCAGTGTCATAAAAACACTAACATCAGGTGAAATTATGGAAACTGCATATATGCAGTTTCTATGTGTCAGGTCTGCCCTTATATAGATAGATTATAGTATGTTGTATCAACCAAAGACTGTGTTTTACACTGCAGTTTCTGTTGAAGCCTCTCTACATTTTTGTGTTTTGTGTTTAGTAAATGCTGCATTTTGTTTCTTTTGCTGCAGAAATTCATTAAAAAAAATGATTGAGTCGTCTCAGAGTAGTTTTATAGAATGTGTCACTTCCCGATGTGAGTCGAGTGCAGATGTGAGTTGCGCATGCGTCACTTTGCGACGAGTAGCCTCCGAGATGCTAACAAGAGACTTGAAAAATTGACCTACTTAACAAAGTTGGTTCACAGCAATCAAACAATCATAGATAGTTTTTATAAATAATTTCCATCTTCTTTTGTTGTTTGTAATAAGTTTCTTATTTCATGGATTTTACAATTTTTAGTATGACACATTACACCGTAAAGCGTTTAAATCTGAGCATGTGCAAATCACAACTGCACTCCACTCACATCTGGCAGAGACAGAATGTGCGGTTTATGAAAAAAAAAAGGAAACGGAGACAGAATTGTCCTGGTACTCGTCTTCCTCTCCCTCGTGCAGGAATTTATCTTACTATCTTTGTTTTCATCTTAAGTGTATTGTTCCTTTTCTACACACAATCAGCCCAAATAGGTCCTGTTTTACTGTGTGTACTACTGTAACACATCAGAATCAGCTTTGGACAGGTTTGCATGAACAAACAAGGAATGTGACTTCGGTTACAGTAATCCATGCTGTCACTAACTCACTGTAACAAATAAAGGATACTGTAATAAAAGATGAAAAGTAAGAAAACCGAGTGTTTCCTAGATGGGAATCAGCTGTGATTGACCTATTTGCATAACTTCAATCAGCTGTTTCTCTCATTTACAGTAACAATGGAATATGTGAAATGCAGGTGATATATTTGTGTTTTAATTTACAATATGAACAGCCGTTCACTTTGACTTTAGCCTAAGATAGGTGTAGAAAATGATGTTATCTGTTATGACATACATATGACTTACATTGTCAGTAAAATCCATTGTTTGGTCTTGGTTGAGCTTTTGTGTTAAAGATGTTCAAGTATTTTAAATGTTGTGTTAACTGTATGCATTTTGTAAGAAATGTGTTAATTGTATAGCCTACACGGACAGATGTTGTACTAACTGTGTTAAGTGTTTAGGAAAGTTGTTAAAAGTATTGAAAAAACTGTCATAGCAATCGTAAAAAAACGGTAATGGAAACATCAGGAGCAGCAGGCCGACCCATCTGTCTGAGAGAGATGTGAAAGTGATAAAGATGGACGGAATGTGAAAAAGGGACGAAAAGATTCATAGAAACGGATGAAATGCCAGAAAAGAAGGACAAAAGAAATATAGAAAGGAAGAGCCTGAGGAAAAAAAGATTGAGTCATCTCTGCATCCTTGGTTGCTCTTCATTCAGTTCTTGGCTCTTGCAACTGTGTGTGTGTGTGTGTGTGTGTGTGTGTGTGTGTGTCTGGCATGTCAGCTGTGGCTGGCTAACAAGCTGCACCCTCAACAGCCTATTATCTAGAGCATGGCAACTGGCCCATACCTGCAAGGTGTGTGTGTGTGTGTGTGTGTGTGTGTGTGTGTGTGTGTGTGTGTGTGTGTGTGTGTGTGTGTGTGTGTGTGTGTGTGTGTGTGTGTGTGTGTGTGTGTGATTCAGAGCGTGGCAGCTGTGTCATACCTGCAAGCATCTTTGGGACACTCTCATTGTCCATAATTCCATAATGGAGCAAAAGAGAAGGATTGTGGGAGAGGTGAAGGACAAAGATGATACCCTCCGCCTCCTTGCCGTCTTCTTCTCTCTCTGTCTCGTTCCCTCGTTTGAGGAAGGCCGCCGTGGACATATTCCTCTTCTCCTTGGAGGGCAGAGTGGAGACAGCCTGCCAGAGGACATGTGCACCCACATGTTCAACACACACTCGCACAGCTGCACACACACCTGATTGCATGAATTAAATCAAATAAGTCAAGGAAAACAAAACGCTAGTAATACGCTAATAATTAATGAGTTAGAGGTTTACACTATGATAAATAACTAAAACACTGTTGCAGTCTACGGTTCACAAAAGGTTGCAATCACTGTACTTGTAATAAGAATGATATTCCACTATGGGTACTAACATACTGCTATGGGGTATTTTTACTGTAAACGAACGAAGAAACAGCCTATAACTAGTGTTTTTCTGAAGATGATTTGGCTTTTTAGGTTCACTGTAGACAATAACCATACTGTTAGTGCATCTCCTTAGTGTGAAGCAGGGCAAATGATACAAGCCAAACTTGCACTGCAAACTACGTACATTTGTAGTTTTGAAGAACCTTCAGTAAGAGGAAAGAAATGAGAGAAACCAATGGTAAAAAAAGGGTTAAAAAAAATAGACCGTAGACAAAATCTTTCTACTCTACTTCTGAATGAGAAGCTCTATTGTCTTCGTCATCTTCTGCATTGTTTTACTGTAATCTGACGCAAGATTTAAGATGTCACACACGTGTGTGTGTGTGCGTTTGGGGGGGTGTAAGAGGAAATGTGCGTGTTGTTCAAAAAATGAGATGGGTACACGAGAGACCGCCACACCTCAGCCGGGTTAGCGCAACAGTGTGTGGGTGTGGGTGTGTGTGTGTGTGTGTGTGTGTGTGTGTGTGTGTGTGTGTGTGTGTGT
>NC_048430.1:9092500-9120000 GCF_013103735.1 Etheostoma cragini
TAAACAACATAAATAAAAAAATAACAATACTAATAAACAAACAGAAGGTCCATTGTGACAAAGTGGGTTCGCTCACCACTTGTCCCATACAGGTCATCAGTTACAGCAAGTAGACACACACATTTAAGATGACAATATTTACGAACATATAATAATAGTTATACAGGACACTTTACACAGGACCACTTTAAAAGGTTTAGATAACTTGAGGTCTCGATCTACCGGTCAGTTTTCATTCCTACCCTCACCTATGGTCATGAAGGCTGGGTCAAGACAGAAAGAACGAGATCCAGGGTACAAGCGGCCGAAATGGGTTTCCTCAGGAGGGGGGCTGGCGTCTCCCTTAGAGATAGGGTGAGAAGCTCAGTCATCCGAGAGGAGCTCGCAGTAGAGCCGCTGCTCCTTCGCGTCGAAAGGGTCCAGTTGAGGTGTTTTGGGCATCTGGTGAGGATGCCTCCTGGGCGCCTCCCTCCTGGGCGCCTCCCTACGCTACATTCAGTCTCTGCATGTTCCTTCTTCTGTGAGACCTCCACAAGTGGGCTGTCTATAGATGTGTACAGAACGCTTTGAATAAAGCAACCCTAACATTAATGGAACACATGCCAAATTTACGTGCAAGCACATTAGCATAAGCATATATCTTGCGACAATGTCTGTTGATGTCATCATCTGATAAATCATTAACAATATGATGGCCAAGGTATTGTAATCTCATCACATACATTAAGGGCAGTACCAGATTCCCTGCCTTCTTTACTTCTTACAATCATAATATTGCTCTTATTTGAATTATATTTGATATCCAAATCCACACCATACTGAGAATAAACCTTCAAAAGTTGAAACCCAGCACTACATGGGCAAATGATTACCAAATCATATGCATACATAACAGGATTAATGACAGTATAGCATATCATACATCTTGTGTTACATTTATTTAATTGTTGTAACAAATCATTCATATACACATAAAAAAGAAAGGTGTCCAAATACAACTCTGATGAACAAAAGAGTTTTTTTTGGCTAGATGCCAACCTCAGTCATTGCAAACACAAAGCACAGCTGAAGTTGATAGGGATGTCTTTAGATTTGCAGGCCTTTGGTTATGAACCAAAGTAGTGGACAAATACAAATGTGACTTTAGATCAAAAAGACAGGATTTCACCAAAGTTATGACAATTCATTTTGAGGGGAACATGGATATGGGCAGCAAATCGCATGGCAATCCATCCAATACGTGTTGAGACATTTCATTAGAAAACCAAAAATGACTGACCCATTGAAAAAATACTTCCACTCTACGTCTGTATGAGAAGCTCTATTGTCTCCTTCATCTTCAGCATTGTTTTACTGTAATCTGAGACAATATGTAGGCTGTTACACGTGTGTGTGTGTGTGTGTGTGTGTGAGCATGTGTGTTTAAGAGGAAATGTGCGTTTGTGTGTGCGCGCTGCGTCTGATGGATCAGTGATTAAATAAATAATGGTAACCTTTCCCGTAACCTTTCCCCCCCCCCCCCAGCCCCCGTCTGACCTTACAAGACCCACGCACATTAAAGACTCCTCTTTTCCTTCATCTCTCCCTTCTTCCTCTACTCCTGCCTCCTCTTTCTTCACATCTTACTCTTTCACGCGTTCTCTCTTCTTACTTTTTCTCCCCAAGGCTCAAGTCAAATGTATTTCTTTTCTCCCATATTCAGAAACAAATCTCAAATCCAATTACTTGGTTTTATTTACTTGCCTGTTTCCTGCTTTTGTTCCTCTCCGCACATGGCCACCATCTATTTTTAGTGTTATTCTATGCGATTTTGCAGTGATGCACATTTTCCAAGAATACAACTAGACTTGTTAAAAAAAAAAATTTTAAAAACGCAGCTAGAAGCTAGCTGGCTGCGGCTAGCATTAGCTGGTAACTTGAGGGAAAGTGTGCCACTTTTCCGTTCTGCCGTATGCAGATCTGTGGTGTAGTCTACCTGGTACGCAGGTATACGCAGTCAACCCACTAAGACAGCTCAAGGATTTCCAGTTAAACATGCACATGACATGTAACAACAATACTTTCCTTTGTCAACTTTGTTTTCCTTCGCATAGGCTAAATAAAGCATTTCCATCGGAATACAGGAAATTAGGTCTGTGACGCTCAAAACCTTCCCGTGGGAGGTCACCCAGACCCCCTACTTTCATGTGTCCATTTTTGGTCTCTATATTTATGTACTACAGTATACCCACTAAAATACCACTGATACAGATACAGACACACCTACGTCCCACCCCGACCACATGCACAGACACTCACTTGTGGGTCTGTGTTCAAACTGGATGACTCGCTCAGAAAGGTTGTAAATCGTCATCTTCCCCTCTTTAGCGTTTAGCTTAGCGCAGAGGCGTTGGAACTGTGGACAACACTGGCTCTAGCCAACATGATCCAACAAGGCTTTAGCCGGTTTGTTGCTTCCTGTTTGGTTCTGGAGGGAGCGGACCCGTTGGCTGATTTAGGGCCTTTTCACTCCTAATAGTCCGAACCAAGGTCCAGACCAAGGTTCTTGTTTGTCTTTATCACACTGACACATTACATGTCACAAACTACGTCATCACACACTCAAGCCAAGTCTTCTGATACTTGTAGTTGTTTGGTTTGTAGATTTTCTTTTGTTACAGGCTTTTGTTACGTTGTTGAGAAGCAAGACACAGGAACTTTACTTGGGTTTTGAGGACCTGAAGCCTTTACTCCAAGACAAACTGAAAGCTACACTGTTACTTGAGACTGCTAAACTGCCCATTCATTCGCTGCTACGATAGCCACCAGCTGTGTGCTCTGAGCGCATTCACCATCACTGTTTCTCATGGACTGTACTCTACTGAGCTTCCCGGTCTTAGAACAAGATGATAGCCTGCCAGGGCTTCCTGTATTTGGTTGGAAAGTCCGAACCATCCAAAAAAGGCTTTCACAATGGAACAAACCGGACCATGGTTCGGTTAGAACCGGACTAAGACTACCTCTTTTGGTCTGACCTAATTTTGGCTATTTGGTCTGGACCGTGGTCTGGGGAAGGTTTCACACCTGTAATTTTGGTTCGGATCAAACTAAAAGGTCTGGACCAAAAGAGATGGGTGTGAAAGCCCCCTTAATGCTTTAGTACCTAACTTTTGTTATATTAGTCAAATAAATGTAAATGTGTAACACACACACTGGAATTCTGTGCAATTTCATTACAGTGCAATATTTATTTATTTGTTGTTAATGCCTAACTGCTTTTCACACAATGTGAACACAAAGCTATTTTACATATGTATGTAGTTGCTCTCTGGGCTTCACTCTGCACTACCAACCTACACTTTTTATTTTTACATTTTCTTTCCTTATATTTTGTATTTTACATACATTTTTTGTGTCAACACTGTAAAGAGGTTGCTTCAATCTCATTGCACAGGTACTGTACTTGTGTAAAATGACAATAAAGGCATTCTATCTATTCCATCTATTCTGAATTAGTTGACACAAAGCTAATTAAGACTGTCAGCTCGACACAACATGCAGAAATTTGAGTGAAGATAATTACCTCTTCTGAAGAGTCCATCGTGTTTTTTAATCTTCCATGCACGATTACAGAAGGCTTGTGTCATGTGGTGCAACAACAGTAGTGTTGTCTTTACTTAAAACTCCTCATGGGGGGGTTAACAGAAACTACGCACTATAGCTTTAACTTAAAACTGATGATAATATTAAACATGTTTGATGGGAAACAGACTGACTCAGGCTGAGAACACCAAACGATTGACGGGGGCACACCCCTCGTCCAGAAAGACTTATTTAATTCCACTATTGGAAATTTGCCCGTGACAGCGCAATTGCTAGAAAAGTCATTTGGTGAAAAATCGACACACTGCATTTGTGTCTGAACTACCAGCCTACCGACCCAATCAGCATCAATCAATCAGGCGTGGTATAGATGTGAGTGACAGTTGTTTTCTCCAAAACAATTGATGGGTGTGATAGATAGATGATTCATCCAATCACCTGCCGGGTATGTTTTGAAAGTAACTGCCCTTTTCCAATCTGTTTCCAATAACGGCTTTTCATATGGTTCTGTTTAACAAACTGTCTGGCGTGTCAGGTTTATTTTTCTCTTCACTAGTTTTCTTTCACTCTTTCTCTCTCTCTCTCTCTTTCTCTGCTAATTCATCACTGGGATTTTTCTCTCTCAAACTAACTTACTTCCTTCAGGTCTCTGTTTCTCTTTCCCCCACTTCCACTTTCAACAGTCCAACCCCTGAACCCCCATGAGCAAAAAAAGGTTCAACTGTTTCCTTCTTTTAGCATTAATCTCTATATGTGTGTGTGTGTGTGTGTGTGTGTGTGTGTGTGTTTGTGTGTGTGTTTATTTGTGATCTTTAAGATCTGCAGGTTCAAACGACTACTCTCACCACGCCTTGCCACTGAACTCACCAAGAGGTCGCTGAGACACCCGAATGGGTTTGAGTGTGTTTACGTGTGTGTGTGTGTGTGCGTGTGAGTTGACTCCCTGCTCTCCTGCTCTAATACCCCGAGGACCTTTGGTTCCTTAACTACGGGAGGTCCTAAGCAACCAACCCACACACCCCACACACACACACACACACACACACACACACACACACATGCATGCACACATCTTCAGAGGATATCAAAGATTAGACATCAATCGCTCTCACCTCTTGATGTCTTGAGGAACGGGCACCTCATGTGAAAGGTCAGCGTACGCCTGGGGAGCCCCGACAAAATCAATATGCAATGATGATGGTGATGATGACGATGAAGAGCAGAAAGAAGAAGAAGGTGATGACAAAAACACAGACGGAGAGGGTGTTGGTGGTAAATAAAAGGAGATAAAAGAACTGGTGAAAAGAACTTTCAATAAAGACTTTTTTTACATAATAAGTATCAAGGAGGAAGGACATCTCAACATGAATGAGCCAAGTACTAAACTGTTATAGAACCACACAAATTAAGATTTAATTAACATGTAGACAGAAATTAAGATACAACACTACAAAATACCATCACTTACTGAAACCCCACTCAGTAATTGTGTAATTAAGGCATCTTTTAACTTTTTTTTGAGATTTTTTGAGGCATTTTCTGTCGTTATTTTTAGCAGGACAGCTGAAGACATGAAAGGGGACAGAGAGGGGGAAAGACACGCAGCAAAGAGCTACAGGTCAGAGTCGAACCTGCGACCCGCTGCATTAAGGACTAAACCTCTATATATGGGCGCCGGCTTCACCAACTGAGCTACCCGGGCGCCCTCAAGGCGTCTTTTTAAATTGATCTGGGAGCTAAAAGCTAAAAGAAAAAAAGACTTTAGCCAATCATTTAGCTAGTAGAGTATGAAATAAAGCAATAAGGACCATAAAAGTGGAGGATCCATAGGTGTATTTTTTAAATTACTCTTATCTATGCAGAGTGATCATTCACTGAGTGATTGTCGTTTCAAGCTGTGTGCCATCCGTGTATGTCTTTAATCACATACCCACAATGAATACTTGTTTTTTTAATTTTTGTATTCTGAGTTAGTATAGCAGAGGATCTTTTTTTCTTTCTTGTGCACAATGGAAAAAGAAGCTTTGTGGCTCTCACATCTGGCAGTTCCAGCTGATGTTTCTATCTCAGCTTAAAAACTATAGACACACACACATTACAAAGCTTACATATCATATTCGTCACTGTTTCATGATACTAACTTTAACAATGATAATATTATCGGAATATTAACCGTTTGTTAGCATAACAACATGCGTTCACAGCCGCAACAACGGAAGCTAAAGTTACCCACGATGCATCCGGGGGTATCTCAATTACGGATCTACAACCACAGCCTCTGTTATACTCAAGGCCTCAATAAGTCTTAAAATATTCAGATGCAAGAATAATAGAGTGGTTATCTGGTGCTGGTGTGAACTTCAGTGCAGTTCTGTTGTGCTAAACTTTGTTTGGCCAGAAGTGCGGAATAGCCGATTGAGATAGGAGCAGGGAAGCTTATCTCTAAACGCTTGGTGTTGGATACGTATGATGTCCGACCAGTTCTCATAATGCTGTCTAGGCTGCGTGTGCAGATAAGCTTTGGGATCTGGAGAAGGTAGAGACACATGCAGGTAGCACACAAGACACAATTGAAATGGGAGCAAGAGAAAGGGTCTGTTTGTGAGGGTGTCTGATGTTCTTCTACGCCCGGCCTACTTTAGCTCGACGTACTCCCCGAGCAGTAAGCCCCCGTCGAAGCACTTGGAAACTGGAACTAGGCGAGGAGAAAGAGAGGATGGATGGGAAAGAAAGAGAACGATGCGATGGGGGGAGAAAAAGGATGGAGCGCAAAGAAAGGGGAGGAGAGGAGAAGAGCGCAGGCAGAGATGGAGCAGCGGCACGGGGAGCGGAACAAAACGGAAAGAACTGACGAACGAATGGAAACAAACGAAAGGAGGAGAAGTGTTGGATTGAGGGATGAGAGGGAAGGCGAGGCCACCTCTTCTTCTCCCTCTCCTCCTCCCCCCCGTGAGAATGACGCCTGCTTGTGTGTATTTTCTTCCTCGTCAGATCTGCCATGCTTTCATTCGTACACAAAGACAGGACGCGGACGTACCTGGCACAGGGGGAAGTGAAGGAGCTGGCAGTGGTGTGTGAGTGTGTGTGTAAGAGAAAGAGAGAGAGAGAGAGAGAGAGAGAGACCGATCAAGAGACACTGGCTCACCTGCCTGGCACACACGGGTGCCTGTGAGAGGATGGCCTGTCTGTCTGAGATGTCCCACTTAACACTGAGATACACTTAACCCTCTCAACACCAGCACTGTCTTCTGTCTTACTCTTTGTCTCGCTAGTGGTGGAAAAAGTATTTTGATCCTTTAACTGAAGTAAAAGTACTATTACCATCGTTAAAAAAAAATACTGTGAAAGTCCTTCATTGAAAATGTTACTTAAGTAAAAAAACATGTACATATCATCATGAGAATGTACTTATGATATTAGTATTGAAAGTAAAAGTACTCAATGCAGAAAAAAAACTAACATTTTAGACACAATTGTCAAACAACCAAGTTTTTAATCAGCTAATCCTTTCCGCTGGACTTGTAGGACTATATATTTTTGGGTGGTTTCATTTTAATAATACAATGTGTTTTGCATGCAAAAATCTGAATTTGTAAAGTAACTGGTGACTCAAGCTTCATATTGTTATTTTTGTTGTTCTAAAGAAGAGTAAAAAGTGTAAAATTTCTGAAATGTAGTGGAAATACAAAAGTAAAATACAATTTGTACTTCAAGTACACTACTTGAGTAAATGTACTTAGCTGCATTCCACCACTGCCCAGCGCTCACAATCAAATACATATGTACATATACACTCCATCTGCTAGATATGTATCAATGCTTGTGTTTCTGAGATGAAGTGTATCTTCTGGTTTGGTGATCGGTTACATAGCAGAGTATTTGGAGTTGTCAGTATCTTCAGAATGCCGATACCGAGTTTAAATCCGATACCATTGCTCTCTTTTCTTCCCTACCCTGTGTTTAAATTATTAGGATAATTTTAATTTCCAATTAGGAAAATGAGGCCAGCGATTGTCATTTTATGACATCGATGAGAACTGAAGAACCCTTTAGTATGTCCATCAAAAACCTGCAAAACTACTCACCTTCACATCAGCCTTAGCTCTACTTGGTTTAGTCCTAATTAGCACTTAATAAGAATAACAATAATAATAATCATTTGTATTTATATGGTGCTTGTTCTAGAGGGATGGGGATGCAACACTAAAGGCTTGGTCTCCGAAGGTACAGAGACCAGACCAGCCCCTGAGGACCGCAGGTTTTGGGGTAGGGTGTATGGATGGAGGTAATTGTAGGTGAGAAGGAGGATTGTATATGTAATTGGTAGCTAGTGAAGGTGGATGAGGGTTTGGGGTGATGTGCTGCCAGGTCTTGGTGTGGGTGAGGCCTCTAGAGTTTGGAGCCTGTCCAGGGTTTTACTGGGGACCTCAGACAGACAGGGGTAATGAAAGCATGAACGAGGGTTTCTGCCACAGAGTCCGAGCGTGATGACCGGAGTCTGGAGATGTTTTTAAGATGAAAAAAACGCTGATGTGGTGATGGATTCATGTGAGTTCGGAAAGAAAGGGTGGAGGCCAGGATTACATCAAGGTTGCGGACTTCAGAGGGGTGGCAGATGGAGCACCCATCAACGTCCAGTCTCGTTTTTCAACTAAACTAAAGTAATTACTGTAAGGAGGTGAAGGTTGGAAATCTAAGAGACGGAAATTAAGAAATATAGACTAATGAAACCCACAGTATTTGTATGGTTGGAAACCTCTGTAATAGTCTGTCCTTTAAATGTTGGGTATATATCCTGATGCCTGTTACATATGAGTATATTACTGTAGTATTTTTGATAAGAGTACATTTTTGAGAAAAATAGCCTCCTAGTAAATCACTGTGGAGCGACTGCAACACTAACTACAACTGTACTTGCTTTCCTTGTTCAATAAGCGTTTTGAATGATAATAGCAAAAGAGTCAATGAATCCTTTGCACTGGCTGAGATTTATTGTTTGTAATTCATGTGACGATAATTTCCTTCCCTTTTTACTGAGCTATGGAGTTTAGCAAAGAAGAAAAAAAGACAAATTGGCTAAAAAGTCAAATTACTGGCCAACAGCTGCAGCACAATGAGTTTTGACGCGGGAGTGAAAATGTGTCCATGCTAAAGAAATTGGACGGGGTCTGCAATGCGACACAAACAAACAATAAACAAGGAAGCAAACACATTGACGCTCACATGAATACACACACACACACATACACACACACAAACACACATAGCAATCCGCTATCCTGCAATTAGCTTGTTTTAAAGGAAACAAATCATAGTAATTTCAGCAGAGCAGCATCCATAACAATTCACCCCTGGAGGGGATCAGCTATTTGAGCACACACGCACACTGGAGCACACAAACACACACACACACACACACACGAGTATGTGCAAGCAATCCTATTCAAGTGCAACAGACAGACAGGCACACACAAGCATGCTAACACACACTTACAGAGCAGCAGAGAGGGTCAGCTCAGTGTCTGAGTTATTACGCTACTTTGTTCTGCCTCAGTGGGAAGGCTGCTCCCCGCACACACACACACACACAAAGTATTATTATCACCTATCAACACTCAAGGTGCAAATATAAAAGGGTTGGTTTGATAATGGATTGAAAGAGATGAATAAAAGATTGGGTTAAAAAAAAAAAGATGGATGAATGGATAAATGGAGAGAGAGAAAGCGCCTGGTTCCTGTTTCTTTGCTTGTGTGCAGAAGTTTGGCCCGGGAGAACCCGCCTCTGTCTCTCCCTCTGTACACGTCCCCCACCTCTCCGTCCCTCTATCCATCCCTTCTTCTCCGTCTGTGTGCGCAACAATGGCTTCGAAACATCTGCGGCTACCAGGTAATTATGGCCGAGCCAAAACCAGCGGGCAGTGGCTCACAGACGAGCTCCAACACCCCGCAATTAGCCCTGCGTCGCCATCTCCCCTCACTCTGTCGCTCCCCCGATGACCGGGGTTTTATCTCTCTGAAGAGACAGAGGAGAGTGGAGAGGGAGGAAAAGACAGATGAGTGATCCCAGGGGGACCCGAGGCCACCACCACCAACAAAACTGTCATCAAGTCCTCATTGTCGCTTTTGTTATTTGGGGCATTGGGACATTTTTCACAAGTCTTTCTATCTGTCATTCCAGTATGTATCTTGCACACTACATTTGCACTATTATGTGTCTACATTGCCAATAAAACTGATTCTGATTCTTGTATATAGATTTTTTGTAATGTTTTTTATTGTATGTTAAAGTTTTGCTTTAATTCCTTCTAATGCACAGTTTAAAGTAATAATACAGTTGGTATCATGGTTGTTTGAGGAAGTTTTTTAAAGGTTAGGGGAATGTAAAAAAAGAATGTTAGGGGAATGTTCTCTAAAGGTTGCAATGTTAGGATAACGTTAGGGAAATGTTCTCTAAAGGTTGAAATGTTAGGAACATTAGGGTAACGTTCTCTAAAGGTTTCAACATTTAGGGAACGTTAGGGTAACGTTTGCTAAAGTTTGCAATGTTAGGATGACAGTAGGGGAATGTTCTCTAAAGGTTGCCATGTTAGGATGACATTAGGGGAACGTTCTCTAAAGGTTGCAACGTTAGGAAAACGTTAGGGGAAGGTTCTCTAAAGGTTGCAATGTTAGGGGAACGTTAAGGGAACGTTCTGAGAATGTTGGATGTAACCAAAAACTAACGTTTCCAGAACGTTACGCAAAACAAAACCAAACCTGACCTTCAGGGAACGTTCCCACAACTAAAAACGAACGTTCCCAGATCGTTCTGGGAACCAAAAATTGTTAGCTGGGGTGATTGTATTATCTGAATTTGTTCTTGTATCAGTCTCATATTTTTCTGATTTGAAGGTATTGAATCAAGTTGTGATAGTAAGGACAGGGACAGGGACTGGGAGGAAAGCCAGCCCGTCATGTTGAAGCTCAATAGTCTAGAAATTGAAAATCCCAGTTTATTCACAAACTTTTCCACAGGGCCAGCTTCCCCCGCCTTCTCACATTTACCGTCCACTGTGTCTTCATTACGTGTGTTTGATTGGTAGGTGCGTGAGTGTTTGTGCGCGTGCACATTTACATGTGTCAGTGTGTGTCAGTGTTAGCTCTTTTCTGTTTGTGCAATTGTTTGCTTATGCCTGTGCACCCCGAGAGCGCATGTGTGTTTCTGACTGCGGGTGCATTTTATGATGTGTACTTTTTTTCTCTTCCTAGTCCAGGAGTCCCCGTCAGGACCCCTAGGCGTCTCTGTGCCTGCCTGCCAAAAACGTCTGCATCTCCTGGACCCCCTCGAGGCAGGGGATAGCCAAATGTCACTTGGACCCTCTACAGAGTGGTGAGTGGAGGACAGGAAGGGGCCAATGGGAGAGAGTGGGAGGGAAAGGAGTAGGGAGGAGAGGGGGGAGGAGACGGGGAATCAAATGAGAGGGGGACAAAAGTGAAAGAGGAGACACGAGGATGGCAAAAGGGTGTTGAGACGAGAGGTGGATGCAAGGAGTGAGAAACTGAATCGCTTGTATGTTAAGTTAGATGGATTTGCCTTCTCTGGCCGTTGCAAATACAATTTGAAAATGGCGAGACTTTTGTTGCTGTGCAGGGAGCTCTAACATCTAGAAGAAGAAGCTTCAAAATTAACTCAATCCTTTTTATATACTGCTTGAAATCCCAGTTGATTTGTAGGAGTTGACTCTCCATCCTCGGGTGTTGGAGCTTCCTCACACAGGCAAAGGGCATGTAGTCACTATCACAAAAAAATGAGGGATTAAATTTGGTGTTATTACCTGTCTCAGGCAAGTTTTAAAAATCTCTAAACATGAAGTGGATTGAGCCTGGCAGGTAGGAAGTCTGGTTTCAGAGGCGTGCACAGGCATTTTAGGGAACAGGGCCTTAAGTGACAAAAAGCACCAATAAGTATATATATAAGTGTGGGTGGGAATGCCACAGTGGATATGACACTCGGCTTTGGTGTGGGAGATCTGGGTTCAATTCCCTCTGCAATGCATCAACTAATGTGTCCCTGAGCAAGACACTTAAGACACATGACCAGACATTTATTGCAATTGTAAGTCGCTTACCCGCTGGATAAAAGCATCAGCTATATGATATGTAATGTTACGTTATGCAAAAAAAAATGTATTAACATAACTTTGACTTCCTTACCAATTTAATTTAACTAGAACTCAACACAGTCTAATCCCCCGACCTGATATCTAGATTTTTGTATTCAAAAAATAAATGTTTTTGACAGAAAAGCTGTGTACAAAATGTATTAATTTATTAAAATAAAAATAAAAAAATGGCACTTTCTCTCGAGAAAGCAAAGGGGCAGGTGCTCGAGCCCCCTTTGATGTCTATGTGTGCACATGCCTGGCTGATTTCACTCTTTTACTTGGTAATGTGACGAGTACAACTGAGCAAAATGTTACTGTTTTGCCTCATCAACTGTAGCATGAATCGTGCGTGCTCTCAACGCAATGTTGAAAAAAAATGACATCCATTATGCAAGTAAGATTGGTTTTACACATTGTTTTGTGGTGACACTTAGAGGATGCTTTACCCCATTCGCTCTAAATTGTTGTTGTTGTGAGGTTATGTGTTAAATGCAGTGCAACACCACATGCAGTCAAATAATTCTAAATCAAAATGGCTTCTAAATCACACATCTAGATGACTTTCAGTAATGTGTCTATGGAAGACAGTGAGGCAAACAAAACCAATGCAGCCTTGTCTCTGGCAGTCCCACTCTGTGCATGCAAATGTGTGTGTCCCTTGCTACCTGTCCTTGCATGGGGGGGCACATTAAGGACAATAGCGAGACACATAGAGAATGTGTGTATACAGTAGACTGAGAATGATTTACTGTGGCCATTCTTAACACAAAACACTCACTTCAACTGTGTTTGTGTGTGAGAGGTACATCGGGAAGATGAAGAAACAGAAGTGATAAAAACATGTCTTATTCTGGGTCACAGCTGTGGAGATAGAAACACACAAACACATACACACTTGTAACCTTCTCCTTAACCCTGACTCCCAGTAGACCTGCACACACACACATTGTCTACGTTCCAAGTCCTCTGAGCGTCACATTGGGGGATATAGTGTATTGAACAGGGATGTACATGGAACACACACGTGAATAGAAATAACAGAGCAACCTTCAAGCTTTTCTTCTCCTGATTATTACCAAATGAACATTTCTGCTCTGATTTATGGGTCAAGTCCGCAGAGAGAAAGACTCAAAAAATGACAAACAGATTTTATTTTAGTGTGAAAAAAAAAAGACGTGACTCATTGCAGACCAAAAAAACAACAGAAACTCTTATTTAGCTTAATGAAATCGCTTTTTGTGATCCCTTTATTTAAATCACTTTTGGTCCCAGATTACAATGTCTTCAGCGGCTATAAATTTAAATTTTAAATTTTAATTCCTTAAAATCCTGGAATAATGCGTTGTTAGAGAGGCAGGTAACTTAGAATTAGCAGCAAGACGGGGTGTGTAATTAAACGAGTTATCATCCATTTTACAATCCAATACATAATTCAAGCAGCAGTGCACATGAGAAAAGAATGAACTGGCTGTAACTAGTAGCTAGCTCTCCAAACAGCACCTACACAGCAATTATGGATGAGGGATAGGTGTGTGTGTGTGTGTGTGTGTGTGTGTGTGTGTGTGTACATCTACTAAGTTAATGGCTGTGTGGACGCGACAGTCTGAATGTGTTCATCTGTAACATTTTATCCTGGTTCACCTCACTCAGCCACTGCCACTCTCTGCAAACACACACTCAAATAGACACATGAGCCCACAGAGCAGGAGTGGGTGGGGGTGGGGTGGGGGGGAGACACAGCAACACGGGGAGGAGGGAGAGAGAAAATGATCCAGCATGAGTCCATTTTCCACTGCAGGTGGTTTTCCAGAAAAAACTGAAACTTTACGAGAATCCGGGGAAATTGTGTGGTGCGTGGAGTGTGTGTGGAGGTTTGATCCTGGACACAACGGCTGAGGGTTCGTTCGCTGCGTGTCATTCCCCTTCTCTCTCTCTCTCTCTCTCTGTCTTCATCTGTACTGTTGAAATAAAGGCCGAAAAATCCCCCCCCCCCAAAAAAAATAATCTTAAAAAAACAAAAGAAATTGAATTCAGGGACATTTTCCATTTCATTGGTCACACCGTTTAACCCTTGTGTTGTCTTCATGTCGACTCTGCAACTTTGTGTTTTTCTGGGTTGAAATGTCAACATTTTGTTACTTTTTGCATTTAAAGTTTTTGACAATTTTATTCAATTTTTTTGTCACTTTTTTTTTAATTATGTTTTGGACATTATTCAAAGTCATTGTTGAGTTTTTTGTTACTTTTTTCCCAATTTGTTGGTCACTTTTTTAAGTTTTTGTCACCTTTGGCAATGTTTTGGATGTGGGGGGGACGGAGTGGGGGTGTTGTCACTTTTTTCGACCGTTTTTTTTTTCAACTATCTTTTTTCATAGTTCTGATATTGAAATCTTTTGTAAACGGGGAAAATTAGACCCCAGGCCAACAGGAGGGTTAAAAAAGGAAAAAGTAATGGCCTCCAAATACCTCAGCTGAGTTGGAAGGACCTAACAGTGCTCTTCGATCATAACTAAATGTGAGGAAATCTTATAAACTGGTCATTTTTAAGTATTAACAACCAGCTGTCTAGACCAAATGATGAATTGATGACAAATGCATTGAAAAGTCGATCAAAACTAAAATCAATAATGCCGTGCCAGCTTTTACTGAAGTAATTTGAATATTAAAACATATCCTAGGTTTTTGAGGTGTGCCCAAGGAACTTTTGTTGTCTGTGAACTTGTAGAGCCCCTGAAAACTCAAATTGATCTTATATGACTAAATAATCAGCAATTGAAATTTGATGGAAAAGGTCTGGGTGCTTGGAATTTGAAGAAGTGTAATGAAGTTGCTATTTGATATAGGGTTAAAAAAAAGTTAAAAACTTTATAAGTTAAAAAAAAGAGAAAGGTCCAATCAAATTTGGAGTTTAAAAAAATTGTTGTTGTCATTTGGACTGTATGTGTGTAGTGTGTTCCTATTTGATTGACAGGAGCCTGATAACACACAAAGAAACCAAAACTGTCATCAGAGTTTCTTACAAATATAGCTAAATCTTGATTGGTGCTCAGTAAAAATAAGTGCAAGAACGAAACAAAAGTGGGTTCAAGGAAGTTCCGATTTCCTTCATTTCTATTGGTGGAACTGGGTTCAACTGATATAATTAACTGAAATCCCACTCCAATTTAACAGGAAACAGGAACATGTGTTAATGAGACATTGG
Source organism: Etheostoma cragini (assembly GCF_013103735.1). Taxonomy (NCBI): domain Eukaryota; kingdom Metazoa; phylum Chordata; class Actinopteri; order Perciformes; family Percidae; genus Etheostoma; species Etheostoma cragini. Next base: position 9,107,429 of record NC_048430.1, read on the forward strand.
CAATAACAAGGTTGCACCCTGTCACATCCAAACTTTTACTGTTGCATTATTTCCTGAGCTGGGAATCCAAGAATCTTAATAACCTAATCCTAATGACCCTCAATTGGTCTCCACCATGTGATAGCACCACTGGTATGTGGTCCCAGAACTTAGAACTCATGTTTCTATCACTTGTCTCCCCCATGTGGTCATTTACTGCAACTACATCTCCATCACAGTCAGTCCACTTTCAAAGGAAAAATCTTCTTGTGCTATTATTGGAAAGATCTTTGACAACTTATGTACAAACAGAGGCAAAGAACACATTCAGTTATAATTACATTAAATTAATAAATAACGTAAATAAATATTTTTTTATGGACTCAAAAAGCAAGGGTCTTGTAAAACTGTGATCAATGGGATTGTTTCGAATGCATTGCACAGTAATCAAGTAGTTTTAATGATTGTTTTTTATCACCAATGTGTTGTTCGACCAAGTCATTTTCAAATGCTTCAAATGCATGAGGAGATTTATAAATTCTCAATATTTAGCCAGCAAAGTCGTGCAAGGTATTCAACTAGACTGTAATGGAATACGGCCGTTGTACCTGGTTCCAATTCGTTGTTAAGGGACCTCGAGTTACACTAAGCTGAGTAGGTGAGAGCCTTGTATTGCAAGTTACGTTATTATTTTAGTATACAATAAATACTCGTGTGCTATTCCGAAATACTGTAATTGCATCACCGTGTTAAGTGAGATTACATATTGTATTTAGTCCATTATGTAATGGTTATTACGTGATTTGGAATTTGGCCATGATTGGGTCCGTTACGTTCCACCAAAACAGGAAGTTTTCAGAGTTACCTTACAGGCTAGCTCATTAGCCTGCGGGGTACATACGCATTTTTTTAATGTTTCAACAAGTGTTTAAGTCGTGTGGACTATCTGCCGTGCCAAAGACTACAAACGACACGCTCAACAAAAATTGTAAGTAAATGTGTCTATCGGCTTTTGTTTGTGGTATTTCGGCTTCTGTTTGCGGTATTTATCTCAAACGAGCACTCTTGTCAGCCTCAGTGTGAGGATTAGCCGACCAGCTATCTGATAAGCTAATGTTAGCTTGGTCCCGAAAAACATACCTGAAGGGTTAGCTACGTTTCCGGAAGGTTAGGCACAGGTTTCGGTATTGAATTAGCTACTGTGCACTGCGGTTTCTGGTGTCAGTGTTTCGTGTTTTTCCCTCTATTTAGCCAACTAGACAGCACCGTAACATGAAGTTATGGAGGAGCGAAAGCTAAAGAGAAAGAGTCCCAGAATCTCCACCAACACCGCGGCTCCTACCGGTGGCTCTGGCCGGAAAACCACCGCTTCCTCCGGGGGACGGCACGTCGGCTCAAGCCATAACGCGGGGAGCCAAAAGAGCAAAAATAGGAGGTAGCAACTGTGCAGCTACGATGGTTTTGCTAATAATAGTTTGATAAAATCGTGTTATTTCAGAAATAAAAGAATTAAAGTATGTTATGTTGCTAGTAAGACCTAATTATAACTCCTGACTGTTTCTGTCTTTTCCCCAGGGGCGTTAGAGACAAACCCAGGCAGCAGCTGGGTTTAGGTGGTAGACCTAATCAGAAGCAGGGCCAGGCAGCACCTATCATCCAGCACTCCTTTCTGACTGATGTATCAGATGTACAGGAGATGGAGAACGGCCTGCTCAGTCTCCTCAACGACTTCCACTCAGGGAAACTACAAGCATTTGGTAATTTGGACTTCAAAGAGACCCTTCACCAGAACACACATTGTCCCACACGAGTCTTAAGATGAAAACAACCCTGTGCAACTTCAGAGAATCATATAGAGTCAGACATCACTCACGTCATGCTAACTGAACATTTAACATCTGATAATAATGCCTAAGCATTTCTGGTGTTTGAATTGAATACATCCCCCCTCTTTGTGTCAGGCAACGAGTGCTCCATTGACCAGATGGAGCAGGTGAGAGAGATGCAGGAGAAGCTGGCTCGTTTGCACTTTGACCTTTACAGCGAGGTGGATGAAATGCCAGAGGACCAGAAGAAAGTGGCCTGCGACACCAACATGGACAAATTACTTCTTAATGTAAGACCGTAATGGCATAATTTGGGAAAGGTTGAATGTGTGACTGTACTCCTTACTATGTTTACTTATATTTACGAGCAATAGCATTCTCTGAGAAACCCAAACGTTATAGCCTGTAGGCTTTTATTAGACTGAACCACAATTTTTTAGAAAATTCTTAAAATAGATTTTTACTTTATGCACCCCGAAGGAAATTGTAAGCATCCAGTAGCAAGACAACCATAACACAAAAAACACATATACACACATATATCACACATAAATAAGAATAAAAATAAATATCACTCAGAGACGCAATGAGCATGATAAGGTAAGGTACTACGGCAGATTGTGTGAAATGCTGACCAGTTCAGTAGATAAAAATCATGATAAAATATGAACTATGACTATTACATATAAACATATTAACCCTAAAATCTGACTAATCGAAAAAGAACAATATGTAACAGGGAATAAGTTATAAGATGTAGATGTTATGACCACAGTGCAGATTATGTAGGAGGGCTAATACAGCCTATAAGACAGCAGTACAGCAGACAAGTGATATGATGTGGGGGGGGCTGAGAGGGATATGCTAATGCGAGTGATACAGCACAGTGAGCTCATTGCGCTGTCTCACGGACCTCTATATTCTGGTTAAAGCTGTTGATTGATGTGATGTAACTACTCGATATCCCAGCAAGGATTTAGCTGCTCTTCCCCCTCCTGAGTGTTTAACTCTAACCCCCAGTTTCCACCGGCTGCGGATCGGCTCCGTGCCCCGCCGTACGTCAATACCCACCAGATCCGGATTTCTTGCGAGGACCCACAACGTCTCTCGAATTTGTGTAGAATAGAAACACAGTTTGTCTCCATCCAGAGGAGTAGAGAGGAAACAACTCGGTGCAGTGTTTTCCGGGTGTAGTGCAGGGAAGTATGATCCGCCGCGAGCACCGTCTATATTATTTTGAAAATTAACCGGATTTTTTATTTGTTTCTGTGCTCGACCTCCTGTCCCGCACTATCTGCCGTGTGCTGAGTTGCTGCGGAGCTCTCCGGCGTGAAAACACACACTATTGGAAACCTAATGACTCCGCAGCCGTTCCGGAGCGGATCCACACCCGTTCCGCGACCGGTGGAAATCTGGGGTTAGAGATTAGTTAGCTGCTTGTTGTGTGTGACATAGGATCAGCTCTAGAAGGAAACTGCTGACATGCATAACAAGATTAAAATGTTCCTTTTCTCCACAGCTTGAGGAGCTGAGTTCTTCCATGTATCCGTTTGATATTTAAAATTCACCATTTATTATCTGCCCCATATTAGTCCTTAACGGCTTTTGAATGGCTTTAAAGTGCAAGCTAAACCTCTGCCTTCAGATTTGTGGCTGTGTTTTCCTTAACCCTGCTTCTCCAGTCAGAAACTGAATCTAGCCGACTCCCAAGAGATTCCGAGGACCGCCAGTATTTGATTTGGTCTTTTCTTCTCAACCCCATCTGACTCACCCCCGCGTCACCTGGAGGGGCTGCGGTGGTTAAGGTGGAGTGGAAGCAAGCCCGAGGCACTGTTGCTCTTAACTTTTGTGGCAGAAATGGCAAGAAAACTGTTGACCAGCGTTCCCGGTCTGTACAGCGGGATGGATGTATTGTAAGATGTCACAACAGGGATGCACTAACAGCCTCCCCCCGCCCCCCCCCCACTGCTAACACTGACTGGTAGATACGGTGGCTAATATTGAGTATAAGATAGTTCTAATCTTAACTTTCTAAACAGCAAGACAACAATAAATAACTTCTAGAGAAATGATTGAGTTTCACTACCATCCTAGTAAATCTGATACAGTGTATTCTCTGGGCTGTTCTAATCAGATGTATAATATTTGGAGATATGAGAACTTCAGCTACTGTCTGACCTACAGTGCAGTATGCGTTACATATCGGCATTGGTGCATCCCTGTTATGGCCTGTTTAAAGTCCAGTTGTTGTCAGTTTCCCTAATTTTGAAACATTTTATATTTGCATTACTTCTCTTACCAAAGTTATATTGAGATAAAGCACCTTTTTCAAACAGCTGATTCATTCACAAGTTCTTAAAAGGACAACTTCGGTGATTTATCAGCTCTGTTTAAAGTGAACTGATTACAATTTACATATATATACACACAAACACACACATATAGTCTGTTGCACTTTGTCTTATCTATTGTCACAGGTCAATTGGAGTGTCTAATATCACAAACTATAAGCTTTATAGGCAAGCTTGAATCGTATATGCAAATAATATCCTGATTAGAATGAACTATAGTTAAATACATTAAAATAACACTTAAACACACAGTAGCTGAGTATGAAAATGAGCAGTGACCCCAGTTTGTGTGATTTTGCATATGAGTTCTTGCTACATGTGAGTGGCCTGATATCACCTCCTACACCTTGGTCAGTATTGAATATTTTTGCACGTATCCATGCAACATGCGAAACCCACTGCACATAATCACTGGTGTGTTTGACGCTGGAAAATACTAGTCCAAATGTTGACATCACAACCATGCCTTAATGTTTCAAATGTAATCATTTTTGCCTTATTGGCTCTAACCTTTTACTTGACTTCCATAGAACATGTGATTCTGTGTTTGAAGATAATCATGTGGTGCTGCTTTCATGCGATGGGATCTGATCCCCTTTATTTTGTCGCTTCTTGTTTAACCAGCGTTGTTGGGGGATGTGGGATTATTTTGAACTGTTTTAAATGTTTGGGGATTTTATTTTTATTGACTTAATAAATGTATTGTCTGAAACTCTTGGCCACAGTTTTGAAACCATCCATTTCAACCATCCCCACATTTTTTTTAAAGGGAAACATGCTGCCAATTTTGCCAATGACTCAATTTAGAGGGAAAAGAGGGAGGAAATAATGGGAGAAAAGAGAAATAAATCCCCTTCATATCCTGTTTCATATTAAATTTGTACTTGTGTGTCATAAATTAACCCATAGCCATTAGAGCGTGTGTATTTCAGGTTTTGTGTCCATTCAATATTCACATGTTCCGGTGGTTTGAGTGTGAGGTATGAAAACTATTGGAATTATTGCATTGATTACGTAACTGCATCGTAATATGAATAGGTTTGGCATATCATCCCAGATTATTGACTGACATTTGCCAACTCTCTTGTAGTTTAAGAAGATTTTATGCTTAAATACATACCATTATTCCATTAATGATTCAGAAATAATTCCTCAAGGGAAATTCTGTGTTACAGTTGCAAAAACAGAAATATCAAGTAGAAATATAAGAAGTGTGGATATGTACGCTATTTACATAGTTAAAGGAAGCTATGAAATGGTATTTACATAATTAAGGAGTTGTAATGGTGAACATTAATAATAATAGCAATAATAATAACGGTAGCAGCAGAGTGGTGCACACATTTCAAGCCAGTGTTATTGCACAAAACGGATCTGGTTGTCCAGTTTCAACCTCACAGAGGTTTCATATTAAAGGAGTAGGCATAACTTGGTTATGCTGCCAACCTGCTGTTTGCACCGTGCTCATTGTGACTTATTAATGTGCAGGAGGAGGGATGTGACTTATTAATGTGCAGGAGGAGGGATGTGACTTATTAATGTGCAGGAGGAGGGATGTGACTTATTAATGTGCAGGAGGAGGGATGTGCTGTGTGGAGGAATGCGCGCATCCTCATGTTGATGCGTCGCTAAGGTTACTGGGAGCAGAGCAGCACAATGGCCGCCTGGTGTAGTCTACAAAGCTAAATCTGAGCTCACACATTTAAACACAAGTCGAGGCGTTTTATGCTCGGAGGACATGGAGACTACGGGGAAATCAAGCCCCCACTCGGTGAAGCAGTGGCAGCTCAGCGGCACGGACTATGACCCGCAGCCGGTCCGGAGCCAGCGGTCCGGGGCCCGCTTCAGCACCTGGACTCCTCTGAACAACAAGACGAGCAACCTGCAGGTCAGACTAAAGTCGAGGCACAGGCAACTTTTAGACACATTAAATCTATTTTTGTCAACAGCCACCAGGTGGCAGGACTGGCAACATTATCATCCAGCCAATGGAGCTAACATGAGATAACAGTTCAGTTAGTTAACCCTCATGTTGTCCTTGGGTCAAAATCTGAGCAGTTCATTTTTTTTTTTTGGGGGGGGGGGGGGGGGCACAAAAATTGGCCGTCTAAATAAGCGCCTAAATTGTAAATATTAAAAATATCAAGAAACTTTGGCAAAAGCATTGAAAAACAACATTTAAAATGTCGAAAAAAGCGATAATGATTTTGAAAAATAGTGACCTAAACGTTTGTTTTTCATGGTTGACAGGAAGACAACACAAGGGTTAACTGGCCAACTTACCAGATTTGGAAAAGATGCGTAAAATCCTCTCTTTGTGCTTCCAGTCCCCCAGAAGTTGACAGAAGATTAATGACGCTAAGATACTTTAATCATTTAACCATTTAACCAGCATTGCATAATGGGAATTGTGTACAGAAGTGTTTTTTTTTTGGCATCCAAGTTTAACCCTCATGTTGTCCCCGGGTCAAATTGACCCGTTTTTCTATTTCAATGTTCTTTTAATTCCCCAAAATAACATGATTGATTCCACACGACGCTCTTTGCCAAGTCCAAATCTCTACTTTCATTAATTTGGGGTGTCTCAATCAATGTTATAGCATTTGAAAAACATTGAAGTGGTTTTGAAATAGTATTGAGTAAAAGTTGACATATTCCAGTCTGTGATTATCCATCAACATCCATTCCTTTAATTTTAGTCTAAATAATTTCTAATTTCTGCTTTTCTAACTCAAACATCAGGCATAGTTTTTATTATTGACCATACATTCCAAAAATAACTGTAAAACTGAAGTTAATAGTGTTTTAAACGTCAAAAAAAATGTGACAAATGCTGAAAAAAAAGCATCAAAACGGATGAAAAAAAGGGACAAAAACGTAAGAAAAAGATAAAAACATTGATAAAAAGCATCAACAAAAGTGTTAATTTTCAATTGTGATGTCCGCTAGCCCGGTCTACAGGCAAAGGCACAATTGCAACATATTGTAGCTTTACTATTTCATGTAGTGGATGAAAAAAGATTCACACACAGTTAGTGGCTTTCATTTTTCTTGAAAGTAAGGCTTTATTTAGTATGAACATCAGTATTACTAAAAACGATTGACGGCAGAGACTTAAACACACATAATGTCCTCTCTAGGCCTTTAACCTTTATTTCAGATAAGATAATATCTAGCTTATATATCTGTATTTAAGTATTTTGCTTCTCCTATATCCTCAACAACTTCCACTTCATATAGTAAGAAACCAATGGTGGTTTTCTGAAAGGTTGACTGAGATGTCCTGCATGAAAGATCACTTTTAAAATAATACATTTACATTGAGATGAAACGTCATTTCCTCCCATCCCCCCCTCCAAAAAAGAATATTAACAATAACGGCCCAGTTAGACCAATGTCTTCAGCCGTTATCACACATTATTATATCACACGTTATTTTTTACTTTATCATTCCTACGGTCTTCATCCATGTTTCATCCGTTGTAGCTTTTGGCAGAGCAGCCAGACACTGATGCGATAAGGTGCACCTTCCATACGTTCTTCACTGACTCTATCAAATGTGTTGCTGCCCCCCCCGCCATTTCCTCCCAGTTATTTGAGGAGAGGATGAACCTGGTGCTCCACTGGTTCGACCTGTGGACCGACAGGCAGAGGAAACACCTGTTGCACTCTCTGCTCACACGCTGCACCAAGTCACAGCTCAAGTAAGTTCTTTCTCTCGCCTTTTGTGTATTCGTGTCAAAACGATGAAGTGTTGGGGGGACATTACTTTTTTTTTTCCCTCTCAGCTTGAAACCTAACTCCTACACATTGTTTTTGAATGAAAACCTCTGACACTGTGGCCAGGTATTGCAGGGATTTGCTAATCGAGACGGTTCCCGTGACTCGAGTGGACTTCACGGCGGTGCTGCCACGGTTTCTGTCCCTGTATGTGATGTCATTTCTGTCCCCCCGTGACCTCTGCTCAGCGGCCCAAGTCAGCTGGCACTGGAGGGTCCTTGCTGAGCAGGTTAAAAAAAAAAGCCCTGAAGGTTTGAATTCACTGCCGTTTCTACATTACGTCACGACTAATCTTCTTGCGTTGCCTCCGTCTCCTTCGGTCCAGGACTGTCTCTGGGCCAGCCGGTGCATCACAAGAGGCTGGTTCCTTCCCTACACTCCAGGAGAGAAAGAATCCGGAGCGTGGAAGAACCACTATGTCTCCTGCGTGTCCACGCTGGACTGGCTCACTCCCCGGGAGGCGGCCGAGCAGTACGGGACCCTCAACCAACAGAGCACAGGGATGACGGAGGAGGAGGAAGAGAGGTGGAAGGAGAGGAGGATCAGGCAGATGATCAGAGACAAACTAAAGGAGGAGAAAAGTGAGTGAAAAAGAAAGAAAATGAAGAAAACGAAATAGATGACAAAGTGTCAAGATGATAGGAACACTTTTTTTTAGGTGTCATCAAAGTTGTGAGCTAACCTTATGAAACATCATCTGGACTCTTGTTTTTTTTCCTCTTCTCTCCTTTACTGTATACAGTGTCAAAGTTTGAGGAATATGCAAAACTAAGTCCTAAACTGCTTTCAGTTATCTGAGAAAAGTTGTACTTAGAGACCATATCTGTTACATTTGCAGGACAAGCTTTGAGAACCAGGAGAGCCTGGGGCAGCTACACAAAGGCAGAAGGAGCCGGAGGTGGAAGAACCGAGACATGGAGGCCCAGCTCTGGAACACCATTCAGCTCTTGGCCCTCTCTCTCCTGGCCTCCAAGGACTGTTGGGTCTCCCAGCTCCTGGTCTAGCCCGGACAGAGGACAGCCCATGGCTGCAGCTCAAAGCCTGGAGAGAGTCCAAGGCTCCAGTCCTAGCAGGTGATCGTTTACACACCGACACACAGTGATTTCAGTTGCCTGCGTTTTCACATACAATACATGTTTTTAAGGCTTTTCTAATGTACTGCTTCTTTTTCAGTGAAAGACTGAGCAAAGCCAGTGCAGCGCTGTCCTCCTTCACTAGCAGACCTGCACTGCCCCATCCAGTTTCACCCATCCATCTGACCATTCCTGCCCTCTTACTGCTGATCTCCAACAGAATTCCTGCCTATGAGGTAAGAGACAGAAAGAGATCACCATCCATTTTGAGTGTAATGGCATTTCACCATTAATAGAACCTACTCGACTCGTCCGCAGGGCCCCGTCGTCCTTTTTCCATTGCAGATTAGTACCGCCTCATGCGTGAGGCGAGCCGTGGCCTAACACGTCACACACACGGAACCTCGAAGGTGTGTTTTTTTTGCGGCGTGTTGCCACAGCCAGAAGACAAATTAGTTTCTAATGAACCTGGAGGAAGCATAAAAAAACGCTGGGAAAAACTAATTACCGGGAAACACGGCTAGTTTGTTCAAGACACCCCACCCCACCCCTCGTCCCCCCGTCCCCGTCTATCGCTAGCAAAAGAGACGCAGTGATTAGTGACGATTCTCCCCAACCAATCAGTGGTCTGCAGGTGTGCACGTCACCTTTTGGTATCGCCTCAGCTTTGCTTGGAACCTCGATCTGAGGTACAGTAGTACTCCAAAAAGTACCTTTCAGCAAGTAACAGAGTTGAGGCAGGTGGTGGAGATACCATGCAGTGGAAAAACGCCATAAAAAATAAAAAGGCACAGTTGGGAGATAAACGTTTAATATTTCTCCCTGTCTGCTCTTTTTCTTTCTCTCTATGCTACATTTAGCTTGTGCTGAGTGGTGTGAAAGCAGGGGTAGTTGTGGTTCTGTACGACCACAGAGGGACTCTCTCAGCTCTGCTAACCCAGGTGGAGAGGGCTATTTCTGGGCAGAGAGCTCAGAGACTGGGCCTACTAGCTCCAGGAGGAACGGAGGAAATCCATCTGCTTCACAGTGAGAATTAATAATCCTGTGTATCTTAATATGTGGAAACACGGCCGTGATTAGTTCCAGTAGACTTCAGCGTCGAGTGCTCGAGGTTTATCTCTCAGGATACTGTGAAGCACATCTGCTAAAACGTTTCATGGCTTATTTTATTATGATAGTACCTCTTTAAAGTCAGTCCCCTGGTTGAGCGTTGGCCACAAGACTAATCATCATAAATCTTGCATGGATTTACGTTACGTATGGACCACTGACTGTATGAGATTAATGGACAAACCATTCGGTTCGGTAACATGCTGTAAAATGCAGAAGTACCTTAAACCAGCATTCCTACTGAATTCTAGCAGGGGGCGACACAAGGAGGTCTGTTTCTGTAGAAGTCCATGAGAAAGTGACCCACTTCTCTTTCGATTTATTACCTCAGTAAACATTTTCATAATGAGTTTATGATCTCAACCATTAGTTTTAAGTCTTCTGCAACACAAAATGATGGTCCTTTTTGGAATTATGGTCTTGTTGATTTTAAGGGTGTTGCTATGAAAAGTGTGTAACGTAACGTAGAGTGTAAGCCGCTCTAAAAGCCGCTTGTCTAAAACCTTGTTTTCTCTCATATACTCTTGTCTAAAACCTTGTTTTCTCTCGTCTACTAATCCACTTTGTTTTACCTGTGACTCTTCAGGCAGTAGCCTGTCAGAGAAGACTCTACTAACATCTCAACATAGAGAATTCTGGGAAAAGCTGTGTGGCTGGGTGGCACCAACCGAGGAAGGAGGAGGGATTGACATCTTCACCCCATTGGCTGCATCTGGTAGGTAGACACAGATGTTAGGAGACACACACACACACACACACACACACACACACACACACACACACGTGCGTCAGCGGCTGTGTCAATAACTTCCGCTCTGACTCGTGCTTTCTCTCTCTTCCTCAGCATCAGGAGTGAGTCTCATCAAGACTCTCTCTACCCTGACTGGTCTGGAGGTCCGGGCACCAATGGGTCTTGCCACCGGAAGTTTCCAGAACAGTGAGTCACCCATGCACAAGACGGACTCAAAAACTTCAACTGAAATGTTTCTGAACTGAAACATGCTCTTTGTGACCTCAAAACTACCAATAGTGAGCTACAGCAACAAGAATTTGTTGTAGCAACCAACGTGATCATAACTTAGCCCAAGGGTGCTGTACAAGGGACAAGAAAATACACAAAGACAGACTATAGGCAGAATATAGGCTACTAGGTTATTTTTTTAATGAAATATACATTTTACATACCTGGTGGCCAATTTGGGGTCAGTTTTGAATCATTTACAGTCCCGTAATTGTCTCAATCTGTGAGATGGATTCAGGTTTTCGCCTGTCGTCTGTCTCTCTCCCTTTTAGCTTTTGTCTAATTTCCTTTTTTCTGTGATGGTCCGGCCCCCAGGATCAGCCATAACTCCAACTTCTGATATAAAAAAATAAAGTTTCATATAGTTACTTTAAGGATTACAACTTGTTAGAAATGCTTTCAGCTTGTTCTGTATTATTCAGTAGATCACAGTACCCGCCACCAAGTGTAAATTATTGTCAAGTATGTTGAACATTTGTTTTTTTAACCCGTCCTTGGCCAGTTCTGAGTGAGTGGTCTGATGGCAGTGTGGGCACCGGACTCTGGAACCAGCACCCAGCGGCCCCGGCCCTGCAGTTTGTGTGTGAGAGTGTGCTACAGGGCTGGTGCCGACAGGCTCAGTGGATGGACGAGGCTCTGGAGGAGCTCAGGGGCCACCTGGGGACACGGCTGCAGCGGCTCAGCCTCCAGGCCAGGGGCCGAGCTCTGGGTGGGTTTCACAAAAGTATAGTTAACCCTTGTGCTGTCTTCCCGTCAAAATCAACACTTTTGTTGAGGCATTTTATCGATGTTTGTCCATTGTTGACATTTTCAACACTACCACTAACTTATTAACTTTCGTTTTACAGTTATTTTTGGAATTTATGGTCGATAAACCTCATTTATAAGATATTATACCTAATGTTTGAGTTAGAAAAGCAGAAATTAGGAATTATTTAGACTAAAATTAAAGGAATGGATGTTGATGGATAATCACAGACTGGAATATGTCATCTTTTACTCAATACTGTTTGGAAAAATGCTATAAAAATGAAAAAGACGCCCTAAAATTGATAAAAGTAGAGATTTGTACTTGCCAAGAACGTTGTGTGGAATCAATCATGTTATTTTGGGGAATTGAAAAATACATCGATATAGGAAAATGGGTCAATTTGACCCGAGGACAACATGAGGGTTAAATGCATACACAAACAAACACACACACACACACACACACACACACAGACACACAGACACACGCACGCACACACACACACACAGCTGGAGCAATGTCAGTTTTAACCCTTGTGTTGTCTTCACGTTTATCGTGCAACTTATTGTTTTTCTGGGCAAAAATTTTAACTTTTTTTCAATGTTTCGTTTGTCTTTTTTGAAACCAAAAAGGGTCTTTGTCACTTTTTCCAATGTTTCTGTCCATTGGTTTTTTTGCGCC